>NC_091218.1:20692857-20992857 GCF_040958095.1 Procambarus clarkii | reverse complement strand
ATATATGTCTACAGGAAAGACTGCTACCAAAATATACTAATATATATATATATATATATATATATATATATATATATATATATATATATATATATATATATATATATATATATATATATATATATATTTCACAAACCCATTGTACCTTCTTATAAATAGAATTATTATTTTTTATTATTATTATAATAGGGTATGTTGTTGTTGTTCAAGATTCGCTACCTGGAACAAAAAGTTCCAAGTAACACGGGCTATGGTGAGCCCGTAGAGTTATAATAGGGTAGCAGCGTTGCTTGTTAATTAAAAATAAAAGTTCCATAATTAACAATTCTCAACAAAATAAAATAAAATAATAAAACCAATATTTTAATAACATTAAAATGGTGGCTTTTCTAGTTTCCGCATTACGTAGTTCTTATTATTATTGTATATATAGTAAAGCCTCCGCCATCTTTTGTTTACAAGCGGAGGAGACTGGTGTTGAGAGGCGGCGGCGGCGTCATGTGCTGTGTTTTTGGCTCTGCGGGCCCTTGATACAAGCCCCTTGGTGCCCCCTGGTGCCCCCTGGTGGCCCCTGGTGCCCCTCACCACCCCAGGACAAAGTTAGTGTTGGGTAGGGAGTGCGGCGAGGTGTGTAGGGAATCTCCCGTTGTGGGCTGGTGGCGGCCGCCGCTTCAGGCTACCCTCATTAGCTCCCTGGTCGTTCCTTCCTTGAATTATATTTTGATTTATAACTACAGGTTTTACATGGTCTTACCATAACTGTGTTGTGGGGGAGGTTATTACAGTTCGAGGCTAGACTGGTCTGAGAAATGGCTAAGTATGCATCAGGACTTGGTATTCCGTAATTTTCCCAAGTTTAGCTTTAAATTTGTGTTTCATATTTTATACAGCGTCTTGCGGTGTGGTGGTTAGTACCCCTCTTCTGCTTGCCTTGCAAGACTGAACAACCCAGGTTCGAACCCTGGGCAGGAATGGGCAGTTAGAAACTGTTCCTTACTGTATGTGGATTTTAAAATTGCTTAATCTAACCCAACTTACTCTAGCAACATTTACAAAATTAGAAAAGCAGGTTTGTGTGAAATGCATGTTTATAATTTGACCATCTTCCCTGTGGATACCGTCACTTAATACACAAGACGGTTTGCCAACGGAGTTTGAAACTTACCTAGCTTTACCCAACCTCGACTAACTAAATCCAAACCATCCTAACCAAGCCTAACCTGACCCAACCTAACCAAGCCTAATCAAACACATCCAAGCTTAACCTAATCCATCCAAACCTAACACAGCCTAACTTAACACATTAAATTATATAGTTTTAACGAGACAAAAAACAAGGCTTGGCAAATCGTCTTGTATATGATATGACCATCTCCCTCCCCCTCTCCCTATTTACCAAACAATAACTGGGTATCGAAATGTAAACGATTTGGTGGATTGTGTGCTAGGAAAACATAGCCTGAGTAACTTTAACCAGTTCCTGTATTTAATGTAGGGACTAAAATGCCAACTTATAAAAAAAAAAATTGTAATACCAGAATACCTGCACAGGTATAAGGTCATGTTTTATCTTTTGCCAACTTGCACCAGATGGCTCACCTTGCTTTTTGGGATGGGGTTTTCCGTTTTCAGGATGGGTTGCTAAATTCATCGGAACAAGTCGCACGTGCACATGTGAACAATGCAGACATATACCGAGTCGGAGTTTGCACATAGTGTACGTATAAACTAGCTAATAAAATTATTAAAGTTATCTTTACATTATACTCTAAGTTATTTGTTTGTGGTTGTATAATGCCCTTTGGTAATTTGTGTATTGTTCATGCTCAAATTTGTAAATGAATCACAACATACAGATATGTACAGTGGAACCTTTATAGAATGGATAGCATAAAAAGATGGCTGAAGATTACCAAATTTTCATTATCAGACCTTGCGCCGAGAGCAAACCTAATTTTGTGCTGTTTTTGAGACGAGTACATTTGTTACTGTAGGTTTCAATATATTGTATCCAAAAAAATACAGTACCCCATAGGCCTGTATCCAAATAAGACAGTGCTCCTTGGGCATGTATCCAAAGGGTGCAGCATTCAAGTAGTGTCCAAATTACATAGCACATCAATCAACTTCAATCAGCCTGTATTGGTTAGGTAGAGATTTTGTTAAGTTTCCATATAAGTGGAAGTTCTCACCTAGTTGTGTTGTGAAGTACGTTGGTGATCCATCAGTGCCAAGGAAGAGGCAATTCATTACCCTGGACACTAAGCTGGAGATAATCAAGCACAGAGAGGGGAGAAAGACAGATGATCACATGTTTAGGGTTAACTGCTTCACATTTAGGACTACTGTACTGTACACTATTATCATGGACAAGGCATGCCTTTTAGAGCATGTAATGACTCATTACATGCTCATTACATTTAGAGCATGTATCACTGGAAGAAAAAAAAAGGAAAAGGTCTCTTGTGACATGGAAAAGCTACTAACACTGGATAGGTAACCAGAATTGTCATAAATATGCCATTAGCTTTGTTTATCCAAGAGAAAGCTAGATGTCGTTTTGAAAATTTTGCCTTTAGATGAAATTAAATGTAATTATGAACAATGATGCATTTGTTACAAGTCATGGCCACTTTGATAGAGTTAAAACTAGCAGAACAATGCCATCATTCAAGTTAAATTAGTGTTTCTCATAATATTTGTCTCAAATATATGGGCTTTATATGTTTGTTTATAGAATTGTGCAATTATGAACACCTGTGGTACACAGCCCATTCATAAGTTGCATTCTCCATGTGTTTTGAATTAAATACTCTTATAGATATTCTTTTCAATAATAAGAATAGTCTGTATCAGTTAAGTACAGTTGTTACGTACATTCTTTTTCACCCTAATCAAAGGGGCATCCTTAATAACAAAGTTGTTGAAAAAATTCAGATTTTTAACAAACAAGATAGTTTTTTATCATTTTGCTTTCTTAAAAAGGCATGGTTTATATTTTTGGGTGGTCTATTATTTACAGTAAGAAAACTCAAACATATAGGGATAATTAGCCAAGAATAAAAACAAAATATAATGTGAATCTCCATTGTTTGGTGTTGGTTCAATTCCACTTGGTCTGTTTTATTGAGGTTTCACTGTGCTGTACTGTATTAGTGATTGGAAACAGAAGCTCATATAAAAACTGTAATATTCTTATGTAAACTATCTCAAAAATGTATTATAGCAAATGTTATTTAGATGCATATTATAAATTGCATTCACAATAATTGTCCAGGTGGATTTGTTCTCCGACAGCTAATCGGTGATGGGTTGTATCAGCTGGTGAACCACCTGTACCCATTCCCTATGGTGTTGATGTTAGCAATAGCTTATCTTCTGGCTTCAAGTTCTTCATGCCTCTCTGTGGTTCACATGTGTGAATGTCGATTTGTTAGCAAATGGCAAGGGCCTTTCCTGGTTTCTTCCAGTTTGGACAGCAGAAGAGTTTGCTGAAGTGTTCCTAAGGTGGATGTATATCAGAGTTTGGAATTCCTCTGAAGTACCTCTTTGCATTGGCATAAGAGCAAATATTGAATGTGTTTCTCTGATCCTTGATCAAGATATGTTAGCAGTAGCTACATTGTGCTTTGACTAGAACCTTTGGGATATTACAGTATTTTGTTTACCTTTGTCAAGGTGAAAGGTACCATTCCTGTGAAAGTTGGACAGATTTGTGGTCCTTGTGACTGTTTACTTCACTGTGGCTGGTTGAGCCTTAGTTCCCAAGTCTTCTAGTAAGGTGCCTTGCGCTTAACCAGCTTTCGTTACTCTTGAGGTGACATGAATGTCATTCTTGACATAGTTATTCAGTTTGGCTTTAACATTGACCTCTTGAATCTTTCCTTTTGCAAAATATGTAAAACTTTCTTTAATGTTCACTCTTCCCATGTGGCATTGGATCCCACCTGGTCTCTTGATGTAATATCTTGAACAATAAACACTTAGTTTATGGAAATGTTTAATGTTTCTCAGTTTTATAGAAACGTCACTTAAGACTTTTCTCACTCTTGCTACAGATAATAGAATTTAATGTTTCATGCCTATTGAGATTTTATTTCTTTTGAATAGGGTAATACTTTTGCCACTATCCCAGTCCTGGTTTCCTGTCTAAACTAAATCAGTTTATTTTATAAGTGGATGAGGTGAAAGTTAGGTTAGTGAAAATGCTTAATTGGTCATCTTTTGCGATGCTAAAGATGGTTTGGATATTGAATTTGAACATGAGCCTTCTGGTCATTCCAAGCTCAATTTAATGTTTTCCATCTGTCTCTCTAGCATGAGTATAATACTACAGGAACTTTGCAGAGGTTACTGTGGTATTAATGTTGAAATATCATTGTCTTGACTATAAAAGATTACATCCTTGGAGACTGGATCTTGCCCTATGGAGCAACTAACTGATCTGATCAGAAAGGACCTTTTTACATTACTCAAAGCTTTACTTTTAGGACTTGTTAGTTTTTATATTAAAGTTACTTTTATCATTGCAGATGTCAGTGGATGGGCAGCTGGAAGTAAATCAGCAAGTGCTGACAGAAGCACAGCAGAGCCTCAATGGCTTTTGGCCTAAAGTTACAGATGAGATTCGGCAACTTACACAGGTTGGCTCCAAAATTTATTTTGTTTATATATATATATACAGTATATATAAATATACATATATAAATGTTGAACTGCTACCATTCAACTATTGAATGATAGCAGTCAGTTGTGTGCCTATGTACTCTTGAGTTAAGTTAGAAGTCTCCTCCACAGCAGCTCATCTTAAGCATTACCCTATTAGTTTCCCCTTGAAAATTAACTTGCAGTGGTTTTACAAACATGTCCTCAGTTACTGCTGGGTGAATAGGGTGCAAACAGTTACACAATGTAACCCAACTTTTGTTCCTGAGTAGGATCGGTAAATGTTAATTTCTGATTGCTTGTGCGTCCAAGGAATAAAAAATGGCTATTCTCCTCAGTCTTTGCATTGATCTTTTTCTAACTTTAAGAAGACATCTTGAAGGTACTTTAATTCTGTCGACTCCCTATCTTTAGCTGTGACATGTTTTACAAGTTAGCAGCCTTCTGGAACCTTCAAGATGTCTTTCCCAAGTTGTCTTAGGAAAAATTTGAAGGGAATAAGTCATTCTATGTAAAGGTGTAAGCAATCAGAACAGAACAGTACTCGGTGTGTAAGAATCACAAAAATAAAATCTGTAACATCCACCATGAAAATCTCAGGTCCCCCAGTACTTTCTCTCATCCTCATATCAGACATAGACAAGAACACAAACTATAGTACCGTCTCACACTTTGCAGACAGAACTAGGATTTTCATTAGTAGACAATACTGTATAGGGGACACAACCAACCTCCAAACTGATGTAAATAAAATAACAAAAAAATATCAGACCAATAATGATACTTTTTAACACACCAGTGCTCTCTAGGGTGGAATATTGTTGCACAATAACAGCTTCCTCCTAAGCTGGAGAAATTGCAATTGCTGACCTGGAGAAAGTGCAAAGGTCTTTTATTGCCTGAATCCACTCAATAAAACATCTAAATTATTGTGAATGTTTAAAATGTTTACATCGGTATTATCTGGAGTGCAGACAGAAGAGAGATATAATAATTTACACTTGGAAAATAATAGGGGGGGGGGGCTGGTTCCAAATCTGCACATGGAATCAACACCATTGATAGAATGGGTGAAATAGTCCCGTTGAAAAGCAGAGATGCAATAGGTATGCCGAGAGAGATTTCTATCAACATCAAAGGCTCATAACATCTTAACACTTTCCTCTAAAAATAAGGGGCATAACTAACCAACCTCTGTGTTTAAATCATGGTGTTCAAAAGAGAACTTGATATACACCTCCAAAGAATACCTGATTAACTGGGCTGTGATTCATACATCAGGCTGTGAGCAGCCGTATCTAACAGCCTGGTTGACCAGACAACCAACCAACCAAGAGACCTGGTCAGGGACCAAGTTGAGGGGGGATGTTGATCCTCAGAACCAACACAATGCAACTGCTAGCAGGTCCAGAGAGAAAAAAAAAGTTAGTGTGATAGATTAGTGCTCAGAGGCTGAGCAGATTACAATGTGTTATAATTTCAGTAACTGATACAGTAATTATTTCAACCATCTGATTATATTAATGTTTCCTGCTTTTATTTTTTATGTACAGTACATTAATTAGTAAACAAGTTTTAATAAATGTCAACAGAGGACACAATTGCTATCAGTCATCTCGTTAAAATCTTGAGGTAGGCAGTACTATGTCAAAAATCACTGCACAAAAAAAAACAAGTGGTGTTTGTCTCAGCAACAGTTATTTGTTCACCATGAGGTGTTTTGCGTTTAGCAGTGGGCAACTGTGTATCCCAGATGACTTTCCTCAGTTGATTCTTTGAAAGTGTATGTTGCAAGTACAGATTACATAAAACCTTGGGACACTGTACATAAGTTTGTATGTGACTGTTTTATGTCAACTTTTAAACTTAAAAAATTGAGACTTCTTACTAAACCTACAGGTATAGTAGTCACAATAATGTGGTTAGAAATTAGATACCCAACCCACACATCTGAGAAGTGTGACTTGGGTGTGTGTGTCTGGCTAAATCATGTTTAAAACAAATATACAAAGAGTTTTAAATTGGATTTTGTGGGGTGGACTTAAATGAATGACTTTAACCTGTCTTGATGCATAATATAAATTTAATATTTTAGGAGACAAATCTAACTATACAGTCTTGAATGTTTTAAGTGTCATAATTTAGCAGAAAAAAAATTGCCAAGCACATGATTCATGTTAAAATTGGTTCAACTTTACTGTTGTGTAACTTTTGTTACACAAATATTTATAACAAAATATATTGTATTAATATATTTATTGACTTTAATATTTACTTAATCCATTATCATAACACATTTATATTAATATTTTGTAAGACGTTGACTTTCTCCCAGACTGACCTTCGGCAACAAGAGTTACCATTGGCGCGGATAAAACGTATAATGAAGCTAGATGATGACGTAAAGATGATTAGTGCAGAAGCACCAGTCTTGTTTAGTAAAGCTGCGGAAATATTCATCACAGAGCTCACCCTCAGAGCATGGATACACACAGAAGACAACAAACGGAGAACATTACAGGTAACTTACTTTTCCCAGGTGTTGAAGCTAAAAAAAAACCATGTCATGAATCTTTCATAAACCATATGTCTGGTTTCATGACATTGCTTAAAAACTAACAAATTTGGTGCATTGATATTGAATGAGTTTAATATTCATTGTATCCTAAGCACTATAACATGAGGGGTACAGAAATGTTTTATTATCCAGCACAGTTTACTTAGATTTATGCAAGCATAACTCATGTATTCCATTAAAATAATGTATGCAGTCACCATTTGAATCAGTTTTCCATTAGTGACTGGTGTTTGCTGATTAATAAGGAAGGATTACCCCCACTGCCTTATTTACTGGTGATGGAGGTAATTGTGAGGTGAGTTCTTAGAGCATGTGATTCAACTGTCACATGTTACCAAGCAGCCAATTAGGAGTAGGTTTTCCCTGAAGAATGTGGTTCCCTGATTGGCCATGGCAATAGTCGAAGATATTCGGTTAATGCACCATTCAAATGCAGGCATTTTCGAGCGTGTTCTTGGGCAGTATCTGCTCTGCTATCAGCCCTCTAATTTCCTCTTCCCTTTTCCTGTTCTCCACATCCTTACACATTTTTGCCTTGTCTTTTATGGTTATTTTTGAATGCTGCTGTGATATTGGCTGCCACAAATATTAAATACCACAACACATCAAAAATGCCTCAACACATCCACTACAACCATATATTTCTGCCACATCACTATCCAGACTTTTAATGAACTACAATATTTACTACAAATATATATTGTTGACTGAATCAGTGCCTGTTAATATCCTGTAGACTCCTTTGATGATTGTCTGGCTTGACTCTGTCTTGGGTCAGTTCCAGGATGTTACATAGACCATTATCTTCCTGCAGGCTTTTTTCCATTTTCAGTGATATGATTTTTTGAGGATGAGGTATATATATTTGTTTGATGCACTGGGTTTTTTTCCCTAGTTAATAAGTTAGATATTCCATCTGGAGATCATATCCTCTTCCTCCATGCACAGCACCAAAAGATCTGGTCTCTGCCTGCCCATAGAACCTGCAGCCAAGGCCAGTCAGGATAGAATGCTTGGAGGTTGGATTGGAGGGCTTTGTCGTGACACCGATGCTGCCACTTGGAGGCAGTCAGATGTAGTAACGTAAAGGCTGGTACAGGCCTTTGAATTTCCAATACAACCTCTTATGTGGGACTCCGGTGAAAGCCTTTATTTAGGTTCGGGTAAATGCAGTTAAACCATATAGGTACATGGCTCTGGGGTGCAGTTCTTGTACAGGTGTTAGCATGGTCACCGTTTCAGAACCTTTTTGATGGCAAGATGCACCTGAAAAGGGTTTTTGAGTATATTCTGGGCTGGATTAAGTATTCTGTAGTATCTCCTTAGCACCAATATGACATGAAGGGAACAGTTTGAAAGGTTTGCTGGCATGGAATGTTGTTTTGATCGCTCGAGATTCTTACTAGAAGTCAGTGGGATCTTGCCTTTGGTGCAACTAAGTGTACTTACTCAGGAAAGTGCTCATCATATGCACTCTGATTTTTTCATCAATACATTTTTATTTAAAGTGTGTAGTATTTTTCTATTGTATATCAAATTAAATTTTTTGAATGGCTACCTATTTTTCTCATAAGGTTCTTGTTATTTTAAATGTATCAATTCTTACGGTGTTCCCAGTAAGACATCTCCATGTATAATTGGGACCCCGCTGTAATTCACTTCTGAAATACATGTGTAGGGGTTTTGACTTGTGATTTATACTAAGAACACTATTACAGTATACAAATATACAAAAAGTTTAATTAGAATCATAGTGGAGTTGGAGACCAAAATACATGACTAAAGATGAGCTGATGCATTTGTCAGATGGAGTCAAATGGTAGCGTGAATATTGATGACTATGGCACATAAACATTAGTTGTAGAAAATCTTATCCATGGTGTATATTCTAAAGTGAGATCATTCTTTCTTGTCCCACAGAGAAATGACATAGCTATGGCAATTACCAAGTATGACCAATTTGACTTTTTGATTGACATTGTACCGAGAGACGAGCTAAAACCTACCAAGAGTCGGGAGGATGCCAACCGTGCCGGAGTTCCTACAGATCAGGTATTATTATATATTTATAATAAAAATATATACTGTATATATTATAATATAAATAAATAAAATGCAGCATATTTGTATCTTATTTTTCCATTCATTCATTGAGGTAGTGTAGAAAATCTCATAGATTTCACATAATACTGTGAACATTCTGCAGTACCTAACCAAGTTTCCAACAGCATTATTTCCAGATAGCACAGCACTACCAGGCAGTGTTGCAGCAGTCCACAGCCAACAACAGCAGCAACAACTCTCAGAACTCTGTACAGCAAGCTTCTGTTCAGCCGCAGACTATTCAGATTGTTCAGACAGGAGGACAAGCTTCTGCAGTGCAGGTGCTGATTTACCCATTTTGTGCCAGTTGGTTGTCCATTATTTGTTGTCATTCCTTATAAGGATGTTGGTGTATTCATCTTTAATATATTCATACTTGTGTTGCATTATAGACCAACCTTGTTCATAATTTACCTTAAGTATTGTAGTTTCTGAAGAGCTTTGATTATTAATTATTGTTCTTGAGAAACTTTCAGTGAATGATGATGTTTATGAAACAACACAGTACTCTAAATTTGTACAATATTGACCACAGTAAAAGGCATTGACTGTTTCCTTGCAGTTGTCTAGAGTACAGTATATAGCCTGTTAACCAAGGCTGTGTTATATATTTTTGAAACTTTTCAGATTACAGGCATTTTAGTTTCTCAATACACACACACAGTTTGATAGTTTGCATTTAACAGATGCTAAAGATTGTACCACTACTGGTATTACAAGATGTGTTTCCTGTTTTTTATCATTTGATGGCAATTGGAAGGAGGAAAATATAATTATTTTCACCATAGAAAGAAATTTATAGGGAATGTATACTGGAGAAGCACATGCTGACTAGATCCAACCCCTAATCCACACACCTTATCATTCGCCCCCCCCCCCCCCCACACACACACACACACCTGATCAATCCAACCCCCACCCAATCAAGTCCTACCTGCCCACCTGCCCAATTCTTCAGTCCTGCCTGCCCACCCACCCAATCCTGTCTTGTCTGGCAGTTCCTCAATCAAGCCTCCCTTCCCAATCCCTCAGTCCAGCCTGCCAACCTATCCAGTCTCTTCCTCTCTAGCTGCTCCATTTTAAGAAGTACATATAAAGATATATATATATAATGTAGATTTACAGAATAACACTAAAGATGTTCTAATTTGAATATATAAAAACAATTCTAACACTATACCTGCAGACAACTGGAACCAACGTAGCATCAGCGACGCAACCTCAGCAGGGACCACAGATCATTCAGCTTCAGTCTCAAGCACAAGCGCAACAGAGCCAACAACAGGCGCAACAAACCACGCAGCAGACTGCTGGCGGAGGGATTCAGATTATTCAGCAAATTATTGGACCTGATGGACAAGTACAGCAAATACCTGTAAGGTTCAGTATAGTTTTGTTAGTAACAAAAGTTGTAATCTAATTTCCCCTCTTATCTCTTGTGTGTAGTTACCTACGTGTAGTTACAGGATGAAAGCTGTGCTTGTGGTGTCCTGTCATCCCAGTACTCTGTCATATGATGCTTTGAAACTACTGATGATTTTGGCCTCTACCATCTTTTCACTTAACTTGGTCCAGCTCTCTACTACTCTGTTTACAAAAGTGAACTTTCTAACAAAAATTCAGCAGCTTTTTGTTTCCTTGCTTTCACTCTGACCTCTTGTTCTTAAAGTTGCAGTTTTCAAACATTTTACTTTGTCAGTTTTGTTGATTCCTGTTATTTTGTACATAATAATCATATCACCTCTTTTCTTCTATCTTCTAGCTATGGTATATTTATTGCCTCTGACCTCTCCTTGTAACTCTTGTTTTTCAGTTCTGGAAGCCATTTAGTTGCATGCACCTTTTCCAGTTTGTTGATGTGCTTCTTGAGGTGTTGATATCATGCAACTGCTGCATATTCCAACTTTGGTCTCACAAAAGTTGCTTCTTTAATATTTCTTCATCCCTGTATTTAAAAGCGATTCTAAAGTTGGAAACTGTAGCATATGCTCTGCACAATATAATTTGTCTTCCTTGGGTGACAGTTTCCCATCCAGAACCACCCCTAGATTTCTTTCTATTATCAGTTCTTTAAAGTTTTTACACATAATTTATAGGTTGTGTGATCTATTTTCTCCTATTCCATAACATAGTATTTATTCACATTAATATCCATTTGCCAAGTGTTGTTCCATATATGCATTTTGTCCAGGTCCTTTTTGAAGGACGTGGCAATCATCACAAGTTTCCATCTTCCCTAGTAGCTTCGTATCATCAGCAAACATGTATATAGGATTATGTATTACTTCTGGTATTGTTTATATAGACAATGAACATTACTGGTGCTAGAACTGAAGCCTGTGGTACTTTGCTAATAACATTTCTCCAGTCTGATACCTTGCCTCAGATTACTGTGCCCATTTTTCTGGCAGAAACTGTTTCATCTATGCCATAAGTCTCCCTGTCATCTCTCCAATATGTTCCAATTTCCAGAACAACCTCTTATGTGGGACCACAGTGAAAGCCTTTAATTAGGTTCGGATAAATGCAGTTAAACCATATAGGTACATGACTCTGGGTGCAGTTCTCTTCTGTTCGTCACAATTATAAATTTACAGTGCCAACTTTTAATACAGTTGTCAGATATGTCACAGATAGAAATAACTTCATTACATAAATTCATCAGTTATTGAATAGTAAGTTCAAGCTAATGTTAACAAGACCTTTTCATGAATTAAATGATTACTAATGATCACAAATCTTTCAGATCCAATTGACCCCACAGCAGCTACAAATGATCAAACTACAGATGTCTGGTGCCACTCAGCAGCCAATCATTATTCAAACTGCTCCTATACAAGCAGTGGCACAACAGGCTCAGACAGTGGTCACCACCCAGCCACAAATTATTCAGCTGCAGCAGGTAAATAGTTATTGAAGAGCTTGGGTATGCTTTCCTTTATCGATGTAACCTTGTTTAATAAAAGCATAGTTTATAGACTACATAGTTTACCTGCCAATTCACCCTTATATATTAGTACAATTAGCACATGTGAACATATCCACAAAGGCCTTTGTGAGGGTTCGAACCTATGTTCTGGATGTTCCCAGACGCACTCTAGTCAACTATACCTGGACATGGAAAAGAATTGCAACTTGGAGTGCTACTGCCCCCACGAGAATCCCGCACGTCGGTCCTCGTATATCCACCACGTAGGTTCAGACCCTCAGCAAGGCTCTAATGGATTTGCTCATTTGGTATATCACATTATTGTGATTTCTGTGTGTATTAGCACATGTATTAGGCCAAACTGAGGATTAATTTTAGTCAAAGCCTGGGTGTGGTTTAGTCCAAACGCTAATTAAGAGACTAGTGTGCTCTAAGAGTGTAATATTGCTGCACAATAACAACCTCATTCAAAGGTGGAGAAATTGCTGATCTGGAGAGTGCAAAGATCTCTACTGCTAGAAACCACTCGATAAAACATATAAATTACTGGGACTGCTTAAAATGTTAACATCTGTATTCTGTTTGAGCGCAGGCAAGAGATTCATAATAATTTACACTTGGAAAACATTAGAGGGACTGGTTCCAAATGTGCACATAGAAATAACATCACATGAGACTAGGAGGCATGGTTGGATGTGCAATAGGTACGCTGAGAGAGAACTCCATCAACATCAAAAGCCCAAGACTGTTCAACACGTTCCCACTACACATAAGTGGCACAACTGCCTGGCCTTTCATGATATTCAAAAGAGAACTTAAGCACCTCCAAAGGATACCTGATCAACTAGCCTGTGATTCGTATGCCTGGCTGCAAGCAGCGACGTCCAGCAGCCTGGTTCGCCAGACCATCAACCAGGTGGCCTGGTCAGAGACCATGCTGCTGCTGGGACATTGATCCTCAGAATCACCACAGAGTAACTTGAACACAAATCCCTCACCTTACAACACGAGCCAGCAAACTGTGTATCTCATGTCGATAAACCCTATGACTTCCCAGAATACTTAATTTTTTTCCCTCCCCCTTTTCCATACTTTCTGCATACAGGCGAGGTAATTGTTTTGATAGTCTGAGGCTTAAGATCAAAAACTTAAATTTGTATAAAAATTTCTCTGCCATTGTAATTTTAGAAAGTTATATCTTAATTATCCTTAATCCTTTAACTGAAAAGTTCAAGTATAGTATATTTACCATTATCATGACAATTGGCCTAGTATTTTGTACTGTATTGAATTGTCTCAGAGAATGAGCTCCCTCAAGCTGAGAGTCAAGCTTGGGTATTAATGGCCACCACCTTGAGGCTGTTAGATGCCACTGCTTGTAATCTGATGTGTGCATTACAACCCAGTTGATTAGGTATCCTTCAGATGAGTTTATGTAAGTTCCCTTTTGAACACAGCAATAGGTATAGAGGGAGAGTGTTAGAAAAGTCTTGGGCCCTTAATGTTGATGGATCATCTCAGTGTAGCCATTGCATCCCAGCTTTTCAATGGGACTATTTTGCACACATCCATCCATCCCTCACTCGGATATTTTTTATGTAGTCTTATCACTTTCACAAGAATAAAAAAAAACCATCCTGTCCCTGACTCCTGAAGGCATCTCCAGTTGCAACAAATATCTGATTCCAATGAATTGGATTTATCTGTAGTTGGTTCCAAGAGTTCTTCTACTCCCAAGTCTGAGGGAGCCAGGTTTGTCTTGTGATGAACATGATCAGCACAGGTATGTGGGCTTACATACCCATTACAATCTGGTTGGTCCAGCATTTCCTGCAGGAACTTGCCCAGTTGTCTCTTAAACATCACCATATTTCTTTCAATATTTCCTATAATCAGTGGAGAAGGTGGCAGAATTATGCAAATAGTGTTTTGGAGTTGTGCCTATGGTGCACCTCTTCACCTCTTCTGTTTTGCTTTTCCTATCTTGCCTATCATTCCAGGAGGTTGTTATTTTGTTGTGTGCATGAGACCTTGTCCTCGAGTGTTTCAATGAATGTATTATGTGATGTGTTCAGTATCTTGTCGTGCCAGAAAATACATTTTGAGTGCTTTAAAGCAGTCCCATTAATTTAGGTGGTTTACTATGTCTATTCATCCCATAGTTTTTTAAATGAAGTTCCTACTGTATATAGTGTACATACATATATATGCACATATACACACATACATAAAATTGTATTGCTTAAAAACACTGAACACACAGAGTAATAAAGTACTAAGAGCTGCAGTGTGGTTTTCACCTTAACCAACCTTCTTAATTGAATAATATTTTAATTATTGCTGTTCATAGTTTTGACAAATAGTGTTACTGGTATAGATACTGTCAAAGTCTAATGGAGTTGTAAGATGTCAAACATATTACATAGTCTTTTCATACATATTAGGGTGTATGTTGTTTGTACAATGTTGCTATCTTTACAGAGTGGAGGTCAGCCCGTGTATATCACTCAGAGTCAGGCCCAGCAGCAGTAGTTGCACTTGTTGAAGTGATGCTGAATGTGCTGTCAGCTTCACAGATACAAGTTCAAACTTTACCAGGAATTATTTAACATGGTTAAAGTTATGGTTATTTCTTACCAAGTGCTCTTTTAAGGTTATAAACATGGTGGGCTGTTGGTCTGAAAGCTTTTGTGAATGATACAAGGGAGCAAATGACACAATTTAAGGAATTAAGACTTTCCTCGGTCTGATCTCTCACTCTTCCAGTGGCTCAGAAAAAAGGCAGTTCTTTGTATCATGAGTGAAACACATAAGAGCTGCACACTAACTAGTTCTGGACAACTAGTTTTAACATATTTATTATTTTTCCCAGGTTTATGTAAGTAAAGACTAGTTGAAAAGTTTCAAGACTAGACCTTTGGAAAATGGCAAGAAGAGAGTTTGTAGCAGTGAGGAGTTGCTACGTGAAGTTTGTTGAGGGTTTGTGTGTAGACTGATCCTGGAGCATTACAGATGTATGTACCAGTGATTTTCCTGGAGGATTATTTATGCAATATATTTTCAGAATTCTAAACTCGCATATCAAATGCAAGACTTGTATATATATATAAGATTATTAACAGGCCATTTTTTCATTTTGATTCATATTATTCTACTGTATTTTGAGGAATGCACTTCTATCTCTTAAAATATTTTGTAAATTATGGTAATTTAAGCAATAAAATTATCCTTTTTTATTGTACCTGTTTAATAACCTCCAGTCATAAGAAAATGCTTTGCTGTTCCAAAAAATATAGTTTGAAAGAGTCAAATTTTTAAGGAACGTTTGGTTTGCCATATAGAACTTAAGCTTCCCTCTTAAATGTGACTGTCACCACTGCAAGCTGCCAGCTTCCTGTCCCAATTGTGGCCACTTGAGATAACAGCTCTGATGAATTTTATTCAACTACAGTATGTCTTATTCAATGGAGTATGTGTGAACTACGTACAAATTTAAATAAGCTAAACTAGTAATGAAATATTCAGTTGAACATACACCATGCTCTATCTATTTGCCTAATATACTTACTGGTATTTCTGGTATAGTCCCATGGAGCAATACTTTTACAAACATCTATGCATTTCTTTTCAAAACTTTGTGAGCCAACTTGCATAGATCATATTTAAACACTACAGGTATAGATGCCTGTGAACGTTCGCATTCAGCTGTTTCCTCAAGGAAGATTGCCTGTGTCTTTGTGTGTGGATCATGTACTGTTATACCACACATGCAGGGAATTTCAAACGTTCCTGCAGGGTCATATACAGTGCAATCTGCAAGTAATTGGAAGTTTTGGCTCTGTTCTCCAGCACTTTGAATCTGAAATTAAACAATTCTTATGAGGTTACATTGCAAATTTTGGCTCTGATTTGAGGGTATTTATATCTATATAGGGTGAAATGAATTGCAACCCCATGTAAACATAACCCACTTTAGGGAAATCAAAAGTAATCAGACACCTGGATGCTCAGCTGTTTCTTGGCCATTTGTGTCAGAGGAAGAGGTAACAAAAGAGTTTATTCCAGGTTTGGCATTTCAATTTAAATTGTTGCTGTTCTCTAAAGAATGAATAGAATGCCAGTGCCAGTAAAAGCCGCCATGAGGCTGAAAAATCAGAATAAATTGATCCTAGTCATTGTCACAAAACATAAAATGGGTTAATAACCCTGTGGGTGAAAAAGTATCTGTGCTCAGTCCTACATTGTGGCTTGTTGAGCTTGAAACCGTTGCTCCTTGTTTGTGTTGCATCTGACCTGAAGAAAATATCTGGATCAACATTCTTTAACTGTTCAGTATTTTAAGTTTCAATGAGATTGCACTGTCATGCCTGGTTTGCAGTGTTGTTAGTCCTGTGGCCTTCAAGCAGGCCTTCTCCAGAGCAGCTATATTCTGAAAATGAGGTCTCCATGCTTAAGTACAGTAATACAAATGGGGGTGCACCAGATATTTATTTAGTTGAACCATTACGTACTTTTCCTTATAGTCAAAAGTACGCTTGATTTTTAATTTGTTAATGTTCTTTACAATTATTTTGCATGTTATGGGTATATTCCAAAATTCATTCTCCTTCCCCTCCTTCAATCATTTGTGTGGGTGATGGGATGTCATTCAACCTTAAGAGTGTGAACACTGATATAATATAATTTACCAGTCTCCTTGGTGTAGTGGTAAGACACTCACCTGGCGTTCCGCAAGCGCTTTGTCCTGGGTTCGTATCCTGGCCGGGGAGGATTTACTGGGCGCAAATCCTTAACTGTAGCCTCTGTTTAACTCAACAGTAAAATAGGTACTTGGTTGTAAAAACGATTCTTCCTGGGGGTCGTATTCCAGGGATCTGCCCGAAACGCTACGTGTACTAGTGGCTGTACATGAATGTAGCAACTCTTGTATATACTGTATCTCAAACAAACAAACAAAATAATTTAATGTGCTGCCTTCTTATCATCCATTATAGCTGGGTTAGTCTGATCTATAAAGGATCCAACTGAGTCCTTTGTTTTGGTTTTAACCCTTATATAGGCATAGAACAATTTTGGATCTTTCTTTATGTTTTGGGCAATTTTTCTGTCATAGTTACTTTTTGGCTGATCTGATTTTCTGAGTGGCCGAGTTTAGTGCCCTTTTTGCATAACTCATAATCAATGATGTCCATCGTGGATTTGTAAGTTCTCCAGAGGTTCCTCTTGGTTACTAATGCTAGTTTTATGACCTGTGTCAATCATCTAGTACCCTTTCTTTTCCAAAATTCAAATTCAAAATTCAAAATGTTTATTCAGGTAAAAGTACATGTGCAGAGAGCCAGAATTCGGCTGAAAAATCACGCTCAGGAGTTAAATTTCCGACATTTCAGATATTTTGAAAACTGCAGGGGGGTTTGGGCAAAATATGACCCATCGCCCTTTTCAGTAATTGGCATATTTTCGGTATAAAAAGTAGTAATTTGAAAATGAAAATAAGTGCTGAGAGCCAGAATTTGGCTAAAAAATGACGCTCAGGAGTCAAATTTCCGACATTTCAGATATTTTGAAAACTGCCAATTCAAATTAATTCAATTTTCAAATTACGACCATTTATGCCGAAAATATGCCAATTATTGAAAACGGCGATGGGTCATATTTTGCCCAAACCCTCCTGTAGTTTTCAAAATATCTGAAATGTCGGAAATTTGACTCCTGGGCGTGATTTTTGAGCCGTATTCTGATTCACTGCACCTATTTTAAATTTCAAATTACGACCTTTTATACCGAAAATATGCCAATTACTGAAAACGGCGATGGGTCATATTTTGCCCAAACCCTCTTGCAGTTTTCAAAATGTCTGAAATGTCGGAAATTTGACTCCTGAGAGTGATTTTTGAGCCAAATTCTGACTCTCTGCACCTATTTTCCTTTTCAAATTACGACCTTTTATACCGAGAATATGCCAATTACTGAAAACGGCGATGGGTCATATTTTGCCCAAACCCCCCTGCAGTTTTCAAAATATCTGAAATGTCGGAAATTTGACTCCTGGGTGTGATTTTTGAGCCGAATTCTGACTCTCTACCTATTTTCATTTTCAAATTACGACCTTTTGTACCGAGAATAGGTCAATTACTGAAAACGCCGATGGGTCATATTTTGCCCAAATCCCCCTGCAGTTTTCAAAATATCTGAAATGTCGGAAATTTGACTCCTGAGCGTGATTTTTGAGTCGAATTCTGGCTCTCTGCACCTATTTTCATTTTCAAATTACTACCCTTTGTACCGAAAATATGCCAATTACTGAAAACGGCGATGGGTCATATTTTGCCCAAACCCCCCTGCAGTTTTCAAAATATCTGAAATGTCGGAAATTTGACTCCTGGGCGTGATTTTTGAGCCGAATTCTGACTCTCTCCACTTATTTTCATTTTCAAATTACGACCTTTTGTACCGAAAATAGGCCAATTACTGAAAACGGCGATGGGTCATATTTTGCCCAAACCCCCCTGCAGTTTTCAAAATATCTGAAATGTCGGAAATTTGACTCCTGGGCGTAATTTTTGAGCCGTATTCTGACTCTCTGCACCTATTTTCAATTGCAAATTACGACCTTTTATACTGAGAATAGGTCAATTACTGAAAACGGCGATGGGTCATATTTTGCCCAAACCCCCCTGCAGTTTTTAAAATATCTGAAATCTCGGAAATTTAACTTCTGAGCGTGATTTTTTAGCCAATTTCTGACTCTCTGCACCTATTTTCAATTTCAAATTACGACCTTTTATACCGAAAATAGGCCAATTACTGAAAACGGCAATGGGTCATATTTTGCCCAAATCCCACTGCAGTTTTCAAAATGTCTGAAATGTCTGAAATTTAACTCCTGAGAGTGATTTTTGAGCCGAAATCTGACTTTCTGTACCTATTTTCATTTTCAAATTACGACCTTTTATACCGAAAATATGCCAATTACTGAAAACGGCAATTGGTCATATTTTGCCCAAACCCCCCTGCAGTTTTCAAAATATCCGAAATGTCGGAAATTTAACTCCTGAGTGTCATTTTTTAGCGGAATTTTGAGTCTCTGCACCTATTTTCATTTTCAAATTACTACCTTTTATACCGAAAATATGCCAATTACGGAAAACGGCGCTGGGTCATATTTTGCCCAAACCCCCCTGTAGTTTTTAAAATGTCTGAAATGTCGAAAATTTAACTCCTGAGCCTCATTTTTGAGCCTAATTCTGACTCTTTGCACCTATTTTCATTTTCAACATAGGATCTTTTATACCGAAAATATGCCAATTACTGAAAACGGCGATGGGTCATATTTTGCCCAAACACCCCTGCAGTTTTCAAAATATCTAAAATGTCGGAAATCTGACTCCTGAGCGTGATTTTTGAGCCGAATTCTGACTTTCTGCACCTATTTTCAATTTCAAATAACGACCTTTTATATCGAAAATATGCCAATTACTGAAAACGGCGATGGGTCATATTTTGCCCAAACCTCCCCTGCAGTTTTCAAAATATCTGAAATGTCGGAAATTTGACTCTTGAATAAATAAATTTATTTATTTATTTTATATTTTTATTTATTTATTTATTTATTTATTTATTTATATACAAGAATGTACATTGGGTTTATGAGAGAGAAAAATCCAGCCAACTGTACTAAGCCATGACATAGCTGCAGTTAAAATTCCATCTGATAAAATCATCGGGAAAAATGAGTAAAGTCAGGTAAACAAATTTAATTGGGCATGGGCAGTCCCCGTGGTGTAGTGGTAAGACACTCGCCTGGCGTTCCGCGAGCTTTGTCATGGGTTCGTATCCTGGCCGGGGAGGATTTACTGGGCGCAATTCCTTAACTGTAGCCTCTGTTTAACGCAACAGTAAAATGTGTACTTGGATGAAAAAACGATTCTTCGCGGCAGGGGATCGTATTCCAGGGACCTGCCCGAAACGCTACGCGTACTAGTGGCTGTACATGAATGTAACAACTCTTGTATATATCTCAAAAAAAAAAAAAAAAAAAAAAAAAAATTAGACACGTTTCAATATTATTTTAGTCTATCATAAAATGTTGATGATTTTCTTTTACTATAAGAGAAAACGTAAACTTATGGAGGGAAACTACGTTAAAAATTCAGAACTCGATAGGACAAAATCAGAATTCAATATAATTTCTGTGTATCCAATGAAATATATGAATTTACTTTTAAATAAATATTCTTCACATATTTAAAAATCTTAAATATATAAATATAATAAATACTTAACATATTTTCAAAATCTTAAATATATTTTGAAATATGTGAAGTATATATAAAAATACTTCACATATTTCAAAATCTTATGTGAAAGTGAAAAGATCTATCCACTTTGAATGGTCATTACGGGCTCACCATAGCCCGTGCTACATGGACACTTCGTTCTGAGTAGCTAAATCTGAAACAACAACAATTTGAATGGTCAGAAGAGCGATAACCTCGCTTCCTGCGGGTCAAAAATATATAAATATATTATTAAATATGACCTACCAGAAATTTTAGACAAATGTCCCCAGATTCTTAACTGTAAATACTAAATATGGGTGACTATAACTTTTCCACCGCTGCCCACTGTGGGGGGCGGGAGAGAGGGGGCATAATAGGCGAATTAATTATTAAACTATTGCTCAAGATATTAACAAGATATTAACAACAAATCTTCGATACCCTTAAGGATGTCCATACAACAGCAGACAGACGTAAGACGAGCTATGTTAAAGGTTTCAGATTCACCGTGGACTATATTGTTCAGACTATATTGTCTGAACTTTATTCAAAAGTAAAATAATCACGTGCCTAATTTTATCATCATAGTATCCCATTTAATTTGTGCTACTATTTGCCTAGACGAACGTTGACATATATGGTCGAACGTTAATATTTATGGTCGAATGTTGACATATGTATGGTCGAACGTTGATATGTATGGTCGAATGTTGACATATATGATCGAACGTTGACATATATGATCGAACGTTGACATATATGACATATAAATAAATAAATAAATAAATGTACTATATTAGGTGTGAGATGATAGTCGTGGTTGGGTAGTGGTGGCAGGTAGTGAGAGGTGGTTGGTTGTAGTGGTAGGTGGTTGCGGGTAATGGAGAGTGGTTACGGGTAGTTAAGGGAGTTATAGTGGCAAGTGGGGAAGACCGGGCGGGTAGTTGGAGGGTGGTGGCGGGTACTTGGTGGGTGGTGGCGGGTACTGGTGGGTGCAGGTCGGAAGCAGTGGCGGGTATTGGTGGGTGGTGGAGGGTACTGGTAGGTAGTGGCGGGTACTGGAGGGTGGTGGCGGGTACTGGTGGGTGGTGGCGGGTACTGGTGGGTGCAGGTCGGAAGCAGTGGCGGGTACTGGTAGGTAGTGGCGGGTACTGGTGGGTGCAGGTCGGAAGCAGTGGCGGGTACTGGTGGGTAGTGGCGGGTGGTGGCGGGTAGTGGCGGGGCCAGGCCGCCGGCAGGGAGGTGCGCCGGGTGGTGGGAGCAGCCACAGCCACCTAGCGGCCGAGAGTTCAGTCTTCGGCGGAGAGCGCCCGCGGAACACTCCTGTACCTCCCGGGCGGCAAATATACCCATCATGGCCACCTCGTCGCCCAGTGTGTCGTCTGCAGGTGCCCAGGTAGGTGCCCAGACTCACCCTGTAGTGCAGGTGACCAACAAGGGGCGCGGGGCGGCGGACAGGTGCGAGAGTGACAGATGCGCACCCGATGGCTGGCAGCAGCCTCATATCCTGCCGGGTCGCACCGCCCATCTTGTTCCCTGACCCGGGATGACCCATTATCTTGCCGGGGCGGAGGTTTGTGGGTGGCGATGGGTGTGGGGTTGAGGTGTACCTACACCCTATCTACACGTACATGTAGCACGGGCGGGGTGGGCGCGGGCGGGCGTGTGTTTATCTGGGCCGAGTGGATCAATACGCTGTTGGAGTCTGGGAGGCTGTAGGGAGGGCGGCCCATCCTCCCTCCCCTATGATGCTTCTCCCCAACACTGGCACTCAGGCCCTCCGCTTTACATGCTCCATAATGCCCCAAATGCCAGCCCTGCGGATTCACATGCTCGTGCCAGAGCCGGTCTACCTGTCCACCCGACACTGTCACCGACCCAGTGTGTGTCGCCGCCCCCTCACCCTCATGTCCCTCCACCATTTTGACCACTTCGCTGTTCCCCTCTCCGGGTGTTCCCCGCCCCTCCCCTCCCTGGCCTCCATCAACTCTCAATTCGTCCCTCGTTTAGAGGGCGGAAACGAGGGGACACTATTCCGCCTCTTCAGCGGACGGACATTTTGATAGTGTGTGTGTGTGTGTGAGCTGAAGCTCTATATAGTTTCTCTCTCAATATATTTCTAACCATCCAACTCGAACACTACTTACACATTGGAATAGTAATATATGTTTACTGTGAGTAATCTGGACTTGCTCATTGTGGTGTATGAGTGTGCTGCTCGACGAATGGTTCCTACAGAACTGTGTGTCATGTCACCTCTTGCCCGTGTCTTAGGTTGTGATCTACAGTTACTTCAGTCCTTCCCTATATGCGTTCCTTCAGTCCTTCAGCGTTCACAGTTATGTAACGCGGTATATCACTGTACTTGAAATTGTTATTTAGGGTTAGTTAGGTTCCATTTCCGTGGCACAATCTCCAGCGCTGGTCTCTCATAGGCTGTGTACAGTTTCCAGAATGTCTCCTTGTACAGATATCTGAAAGCCTGGATGTTTGCCAGCCTTTTATCCGGTGCTAGAAGCAGACTGAACATTATGTTTACTACATTCTTAACATTTTCCGATTCCGTGTGCTGACATTCTCTCAGTGTGTATTGACTTTTTGGTCTCCTTATTCTTGGCCCCTCTCTCATTAGGCTACCTTACACTGACTCAAGTTTAAATCAAGCAGCCATCTCACGGTCCAGACTTGCAACCTTTCCAGGTTTTCCTGGAACATTCTGCAGGCCTCATGACTGGCAGTTACGAATCTCAATATTAAGTTCCCATTGTCAGTGAGCATCAACATGTAGGAATCTATTTTCTCAGGTCATTAACCGGTCACTCCACTCCGATTTATTCCCACTTGTTCCTTGTTCCTGTGACTGCTCCCAGTTTGACGAGTACTTCCCTATCCAGTTTAGTGTTCTTTACGTTTCTTCGGTATTCCTCGAGCTTGTGAAAAACTATTATACAGAACAGTGTCAAAGGTCAAAGGTCAGTCCAGTAAGATGTAGTCATTCCATCCAGCTCTTGCTTGTTTAGTCTCATTTAGCTTTTCTTAGTTCTCTAGTTAGTTTTTCAATCAGGACTAGTTTCTCTTTCCTAAATCCATTTTGTAATTTAATGAAAATCTTGCGTTGTATGCATGTCTCTTTTTTTGCATATAAGCTTGCTGTTGGCTGTTTTCTAGTTGTCTGGCAATTCTACCTTTTCTTGCAGGCGATGAGTCACAATAACGTGGCTGAAGAATGTTGACCAGACCACACACTAGAAGGTGAAGGGACGACGACGTTTCGGTCCGTCCTGGACCATTCTCAAGTCGATTGTGACAATCGACTTGAGAATGGTCCAGGACGGACCGAAACGTCGTCATCCCTCCACCTTCTAGTTGTGACAATCGACTTGAGAATGGTCCAGGACGGACCGAAACGTCGTCGTCCCTTCACCTTCTAGTGTGTGGTCTGGTCAACCTACCTTTTCTTGAGAGTCGTTAAAGATTGTTAATACGTCTAGCACAGTTGTTCTGCAGTTTCGTTTAGTATCTACAGTGAGAGTCTGAATAGTCCTACGTAGCATCTTTTAACATCTAGTTTCTCCAGTTTCTTGACATACTCTACTGCCGTCTCCACCTCTGGGCTGGTCTTAACCCCCCCCTTCCCCCCCCCTCCAGTAAGCAGGCGATGAGTCACAATAACGTGGCTGAAGTATGTTGACCAGACCACACACTTGAAGGTGAATTGACGACGACGTTTCGGTCCGTCCTGGACCATTCTCAAGTCGATTGAGAATGGTCCAGTAACCTGGAGCTTCTCAGGTACTAGTTTAATGACCAGGACCCTTTCACTGAAGACCTCGTATGTTGTAATTTTCTGTCTGTCTGGCCTCCGTCTCTCTTATTAACCGTCATCTTCCTCCCGTATATGACTGTATGTGTTATGACTCAGGTGTAATTACCTTAGTGTAGTTAGAGGATGAGAGCTGAGCTCGTTGTGTCCTGCCTTCTCTTTAATCTGTGTGATATAGTTATGGACCATCATGTCAGTGAGGGTGACATGCGCTACCCTCTCCTTGAAGTTATTTCATCTGTCAACCATTTTAGACAACGACAACAAAAATGTCTTTACGACACCTATGTTTTTGTAACTTGTTTTTACGCCTTCGTATCAACTATTTTTCTTCAGTTTGCCTGTTTTATCATATTTAGCGCCTCCTGCCATTCTAGAAAGTGAAATTGAAATAAGTTTATTGAGGTAAAATACACACAAAGGGATGAGGTAGCTCAAGCTATTCTCACCCCGTTCAGTACATCGTGTTAATACATACATAGACACACATCACAAACAATAAACATATTACCAAACATTCTGAGAGATAAACATCTACATTTCCTCCATTCTAGAATGGCGCTTCGCCTAGGTCCGGGAGCCATTTAGTAGCTTGTCTGCATTTTCTATTTTTTTATACATTTGGATACGCGACAACTGCTGCATATTCTAACTTAGGTCTCACGTATGTTACAAAAATTGTATATATCTACTCAATCCATGTAATTTTAGGCTTCTCCGAAATTGACCATCGTAGCTTAGTTGCTCACGCTGCTGTACTCACCTACTTGTACTCACCTATTCGTACCTGCAGGATCGAGCTTTGACTCCCGCCTTTCGAGTCATCGGTTGTTTACAGCAATGACTCCTGTCCCATTTCCCTATCATATCTAGTTTTAAAATTATGAATAGAGTTTGCTTCCACAACCTGCTCCTTAAGTGCATTTCATTTGTCCACTACTCTCACGCTAAAAGAAAACTTCCTAACATCTCTGTGACTCATCTGAGTTTCCAGCTTCCACCCATGTCTCCTCGTTCTGTTATTACGTGTGAACATTTCATCTATTTCCACTTTGTCAATTCCCCCTGAGTATTTTATACGTTCCTATCATATCCTCCCTCTCCCTTCCTTTTTTCTAGTATCGAAAGGTTCAGTTCTTTCTGGTGCTCTTCATATCCCATCCCTCGTAACTCTGGGACGAGCCTCGTCGCAAACGTCTAAACCTTTTCCAGTTTCCTTATGTGTTTCTTCAGGTGGGGACTCTATGTTGGGGCGGCATACTCTAAGACTGACCTCACGTAGGCAGTGTAAAGCGCTCTAAAAGCCTCCTCACTTAGGTTTCTGAATGATGTCCTAACTTTTGCCAGTGTAGAGTACGCTGCTGTCGCTATCCTATTTATATGTGCCTCAGGAGTTAGATTAGGCGTTACGTCCACTCCCAGGTCTCTTTCTCGCGTCGTCACAGGTAGGCAGTTCAATCATCTAGGCAGGCAGCTCATTCATATGCTGTGTGTGTGTGTGTGTGTGTGTGTGTGTGTGTGTGTGTGTGTGTGTGTGCGTGTACGGCGAGCGAGCTGTAGCTCTAGAGTCCCACCTCATAGCTATTTTACCTGTGTATTTATATGTGCTAGGTTCCAGCGCCGTCATACTTGCTCTTGAAGCTGCCACTGGTGGTTGCTCTCACCACTACTGGCTCAGTTTTGTTCCACTTACATAAGATTTTTACTAAAACAACATAAGGCTTATTGACCCATATGAGGCAGCTCTTATTTATATATATGTCTAACCTACCCTTGAAACAATCAAGGGTTCCCTTGTATGTTATGATATCCAGTAATTTATTCCATAAATCACCCCTCCCCCCCCTATTTCCAAATCAGTCATAAACCAAGCAACCTGTTTCCAAACCAGTCACTTTCAATTTATACTAGTGTTTGCTGTCTCTCTAGATCAGGTGTGTTACACACCTCTACGTGTCTGTGTGTGTGTGCTCATTTGTGCCTGCAGAATCGGGCTTTAGCTCTTGGACCCCCCGTTTCTTGTCGCCAATTGTTTAATGGAATGCCACCTGGCCTGTTTCCCTATCATATCTACTTTTAAAATTGTGAATGGAGTTTGATTTTACAACTGTTCCTTTAGTTCAATCCATTTTCCACTACTTTTACACTAAATGAAAACTTTTTAACATATCAATGATTCACCTAAGTCAAACTTCCATCTATGCCCCTTTTATAATAATAATAATAATAATTTTTATTTAGGTAAGGTACATACATAAAGAGATTTTACAAAGTTTGTTGGGTTAATAGATAGAGCTAGTACATACAATGATAGAGCTAGTACATACAATGATAGAGCTAGTACATACAATGATAGAGCTAGTACATACAATGATAGAGCTAGTACATACAATGATAGAGCTAGTACATACAATGATAGAGCTAGTACATACAATGCCTAAAGCCACTATTACGCAAAGCGTTTCGGGCAGAAACGGAGTTAGTTTTGTTTTGTTGAAATTCATTGCGACCATTTTTGTTTGTTAGTGTCAATCCCTCTTAAGTATTTTATGTCTTTAATATGTCTTCCCTCTCTCTTTTCTAGCGTCGTCGGGTTTAGTTTATTCAAGTTTCTTTTCATACCCCCATCCCTCAATTCTGAGACGAGCATCGTTGCAACGTCTGAACCTTTTCGAGTTTCTTTTTTTTGGGGGCTACATACTCTAACACTGGTCTTACGCAGGCGGCGAACAGTGATCTAAATGTCTCCTTATTTAGGTTCCTGAGTGATCTGACTTTTGCTATTGTAGAGTATGCTGGTGATGTTATCCTATTTGTATTAGCCTCCGGAGTTAGGTTTGGTGTTATGTCCACCTCCAGATGTGTATCGTACCTTCACTGTGTATCGTCCTTTTAGTCGCCTGTCACCTCTTCCCATTTCCACCACCTTACACTTGCTACTGTTGAAATTCAGTAGACATTTTTCAGATTAACTCTTCAGTTTGTTTAAGTAATTTTTGGGCTAAGTTTGCAGCCTGTCTAGGAGAATCTTGGAGAATCTTGCAATCCTCATCTGTCTCAACCCTTCTAATTAGTTTTGCATCGTCTGCAAACATTGACATATAAGACTCATCTCCTGCAGAGAGGTCATTTACATAAATGAGAAATAGTATGGGTCTCAGCGTCGAGCCTTGAGGTACTCCGCTTGTTACCCTACACTAGTCTGACTTCTCCCACCTCACTGTGACTCTGACTTGTGTCTCTTAGATATTGTGTACCCATGTCAGTGCTTTTCCCAATGCTCCTGCCTGCCTGTCAAATTTGTTTAGTAATCTCTTGTAGGTAGGCACCTGACAGGGCGCCTACCTACAAGAGGCTAGTGTGTTCAGGCTCCCAGTGCCAGAGGCTAGTGTGTTCAGGCTCCCAGTGCCAGAGGCTAGTGTGTTCAGGCTCCCAGTGCCAGAGGCTAGTGTGTTCAGGCTCCCAGTGCTAGAGGCTAGTGTGTTCAGGCTCCCAGTGCCAGAGGCTAGTGTGTTCAGGCTCCCAGTGCTAGAGGCTAGTGTGTTCAGGCTCCCAGTGCCAGAGGCTAGTGTGTTCAGGCTCCCAGTGCCAGAGGCTAGTGTGTTCAGGCTCCCAGTGCCAGAGGCTAGTGTGTTCAGGCTCCCAGTGCCAGAGGCTAGTGTGTTCAGACTCCCAGTGCTAGAGGCTAGTGTGTTCAGGCTCCCATTGCCAGAGGCTAGTGTGTTCAGGCTCCCAGTGCTAGAGGCTAGTGTGTTCAGGCTCCCAGTGCTAGAGGCTAGTGTGTTCAGGCTCCCAGTGCTAGAGGCTAGTGTGTTCAAGCTCCCAGTGCTAGAGGCTAGTGTGTTCAGACTCCCAGTGCTAGAGGCTAGTGTGTTCAGGCTCCCAGTGCTAGAGGCTAGTGTGTTCAGGCTCCCAGTGCTAGAGGCTAGTGTGTTCAGACTCCCAGTGCCAGAGGCTAGTGTGTTCAGGCTCCCAGTGCCAGAGGCTAGTGTGTTCAGACTCCCAGTGCCAGAGGCTAGTGTGTTCAGGCTCCCAGTGCCAGAGGCTAGTGTGTTCAGGCTCCCAGTGCTAGAGGCTAGTGTGTTCAGACTCCCAGTGCCAGAGGCTAGTGTGTTCAGGCTCCCAGTGCCAGAGGCTAGTGTGTTCAGACTCCCAGTTTCAGAGGCTAGTGTGTTCAGGCTCCCAGTGCTAGAGGCTAGTGTGTTCAGACTCCCAGTGCTAGAGGCTAGTGTGTTCAGACTCCCAGTGCTAGAGGCTAGTGTGTTCAGGCTCCCAGTGCCAGAGGCTAGTGTGTTCAGGCTCCCAGTGCTAGAGGCTAGTGTGTTCAGGCTCCCAGTGTCAGAGGCTAGTGTGTTCAGGCTCCCAGTGCTAGAGGCTAGTGTGTTCAGGCTCCCAGTGCTAGAGGCTAGTGTGTTCAGGCTCCCAGTGCTAGAGGCTAGTGTGTTCAGACTCCCAGTGCTAGAGGCTAGTGTGTTCAGGCTCCCAGTGCTAGAGGCTAGTGTGTTCAGGCTCCCAGTGCCAGAGGCTAGTGTGTTCAGGCTCCCAGTGCCAGAGGCTAGTGTGTTCAGGCTCCCAGTGCTAGAGGCTAGTGTGTTCAGACTCTGAACACTCCTTGGAAGTTGGTGTTGAGTTCCTTACATATTTCTTGACCATTTCCTGTATAATCACCTCCCCCCTTTTTGTAAAGTAGTCAATTGGTCGTTCACTGTTATTGTCCTTCTTGTGTGACTATGTAAGAGATTTGGTTGTTTCTTGGCTTTGGAAGCAATATCCTGGCTTAATTTTGCTCTCGTATCTACATATATTTATTTCTAAGACATGCACACACACACATCTCCAGGATGCAGCTCATAGCAACTGTCTACCTCTCGGGTACTTACTTACTGTTAGGTGAACAGTGGCATCAGGTGAAAGATACTCTGCCCATTTGTTTTTTTCCTCGGCCAGGATCAGAACTCGGGCTCTTAGGACTTTGATCCCCCAAGCGTTGTGTACTCATCTAGTTGTGCTTGCGGGGGTTGAGCTCTGGCTCTTTCGTCCCGCCTCTCAACCGTCAATCAACTGGTGTACAGGTTCCTGAACCTACTGGGCTCTATTATATATGCATTTGAAACTGTGTATGGAGTCAGCCTCCACCACATCACTGTCTAATGCATTCCATCTGTTAACTACTCTGACACTGAAAAAGTTCTTTCTAACGTCCCTGTGGCTCATGTGGGTACTCAGTTTCCACCTGTGTCCCCTTGTTCGCGTACCACCAGTGTTGAATAGTTTATCCTTATCTACCCTGTCAATTCCTGAGAATTTTGTAGGTAGTGATCATGTCTCCCTTTACTCTTCTGTCTTCGTGTGTCCTGAGGTGCATTTCCCGCAGCCTTTCCTCGTAACTCATGCCTTTTAGTTCCGGGACTAGTCTAGTGGCATACTTCTGAACTTTTTCCAGTTTCATTTTGTGCTTGACAAGGTACGGGCTCCATGCCGGGGCCGCATACTCCAGGATTGGCCTTTCATGTGTGGTGTACAAGGTTCTGAATGATTCCTTACACAGGTTCCTGAAGGCTGTTCTGATG
Source organism: Procambarus clarkii (assembly GCF_040958095.1). Lineage (NCBI taxonomy): Eukaryota > Metazoa > Arthropoda > Malacostraca > Decapoda > Cambaridae > Procambarus > Procambarus clarkii. Next base: position 20,962,907 of record NC_091218.1, on the reverse strand, counting down.
TTAGCCAGCCTCGCATATGCCGCAGATGTTATTCTTTTTATGTGGGCTTCAGGAGGCAGGTTTGGTGTGATATCAACTCTTAGATCTTTCTCTCCGTCCGTTTCAAGAAGGACTTCATCTCCTCTGTGTGTGTGTGTGTGTGTGTGTGTGTGTGTGTGTGTGTGTGTGTGTGTGTGTGTGTGTGTGTGTGTGTGTGTGTGTGTGTGTGTGCGTGCGTGCGTGCATGCGTGCCGGCGCACTATCTAGATAAGCTTGCAGGGAATGAGAAATTATTTATTTACGGAAAATTTTGTAATATTTAGGGAATGGTAATTTTCTCTTTGGGCGTGACTCCTCACTCTTGTCTGTAACCCACTTTATACTTCCTCCACTTGTGCCGTATCAACTTTTATAAGTTGTAGATTGATTTGGCCTCAACTGCCTCTTCATTCAGTTCATTCTACACGTTCAGTTCTCGTACTATCAACGAATACATCTTTCCACCCCCTCCTTGAGTAATTAGTATTAACAGCTGCTACATAGTCTCCCTGGTTTGGCGCCATCTTTTGATAATTGGTATTAACAGTAGTCTCTCCGTATCCACTTGACCAACGTCTCTAAGAATCTCGTATGTCGTGGTCATTATGCCTCTCTCCTCAACCAGCATGGTCGGGTCTAGTTCCCTCTGATTTTCTTTGTAGCTCATTCCCATATATTCAAGGACCAGTCTTGCAGCAATCCTCTGGAATTTCTCTGATTTTCCTCTGTACTTTTCCAGATTGAGATTCCTTAATGGTGTTGGGATTCCCATCCACTGAGCCCTGACTCCTGGAATTCCATATTTATAAATAAATGTAAAGAATTAGTAGCAAGAATGCCCAGAGTAACAGGACAAAAAGCTTGGCTACACGGGAGATACCAAAAGCACTTAAATCCACAGATATAGCTACACTGCACAAGGGAGGTAAGGAAGCATGGGCTAAAACCTCTATAGACGGGTCGCACAAGCGTCACACACATGTGAAGTTTTGGAAAGAGTGGTTACGAACTGTCCCACTACCACCACCGTCACACTGCCCCACCACCACCGTCACACTGCCCCACCACCACCACCGTCACACTGCCCCACCACCGTCACACTGCCCCACCACCACCGGCACACTGCCCCACCACCACCACCGTCACACTGCCCCACCACCACCACCGTCACACTGCCCCACTACCACCACCGTCACACTGCCCCACCACCACCACCGTCACACTGCCCCCACCACCACCGTCACACTGCCCCACCACCACCACCGTCACACTGCCCCACCACCACCGTCACACTGCCCCACCACCACCACCGTCACACTGCCCCACCACCGTCACACTGCCCCACCACCATCGTCACACTGCCCCACCACCATCGTCACACTGCCCCACCACCACCGTCACACTGCCCCACCACCACCGTCACACTGCCCCACCACCGTCACACTGCCCCACCACCACCACCGTCACACTGCCCCACCACCATCGTCACACTGCCCCACCACCACCGTCACACTGCCCCACCACCACCGTCACACTGCCCCACCACCACCGTCACACTGCCCCACCACCACCGTCACACTGCCCCACCACCACCGTCACACTGCCCCACCACCACCGTCACACTGCCCCACCACCACCGTCACACTGCCCCACCACCACCGTCACACTGCCCCACCACCACCGTCACACTGCCCCACCACCACCGTCACACTGCCCCACCACCACCACCGTCACACTGCACCACCACCGTCACACTGCCCCACCACCACCGTCACACTGCCCCACCACCACCACCGTCACACTGCACCACCACCGTCACACTGCCCCACCACCACCACCGTCACACTGCCCCACCACCACCGTCACACTGCACCACCACCGTCACACTGCCCCACCACCACCGTCACACTGCCCCACCACCACCGTCACACTGCACCACCACCGTCACACTGCCCCACCACCACCGTCACACTGCCCCACCACCGCCGTCACACTGCCCACCACCACCACCGTCACACTGCCCCACCATCACCGTCACACTGCCCACCACCACCGTCACACTGCCCCACCACCACCGTCACACTGGCCCCACCACCGTCACACTGCCCCACCTCCACCGTCACACTGCCCCACCACCGTCACACTGCCCCACCACCACCGTCACACTGCCCCACCACCACCGTCACACTGCCCCACCACCACCGTCACACTGGCACCACCACCACCACCGTCACACTGCCCCACTACCACCGTCACACTGCCCCACCACCACCGTCACACTGCCCCACCACCACCGTCACACTGCCCCACCACCACCACCGTCACACTGCCCCACCACCACCACCGTCACACTGCCCCACCACCACCACCGTCACACTGCCCCACCACCACCACCGTCACACTGCCCCACCACCACCGTCACACTGCCCCACCACCACCGTCACACTGCCCCACCACCACCACCGTCACACTGCCCCACCACCACCACCGTCACACTGCCCCACCACCACCACCGTCACTGCCCCACCACCACCACCGTCACACTGCCCCACCACCACCACCGTCACACTGCCCCACCACCACCACCGTCACACTGCCCCACCACCACCACCGTCACACTGCCCCACCACCACCACCGTCACACTGCCCCACCACCACCGTCACACGGCCCCACCACCACCGTCACACTGCCCCACCACCACCACCGTCACACTGCCCCACCACCACCGTCACACGGCCCCACCACCACCGTCACACGGCCCCACCACCACGCCCGTCACACGGCCCCACCACCACCACCGTCAAACTGCCCCACCACCACCACCGTCACACTGCCCCACCACCACCGTCACACGGCCCCACCACCACCGTCACACTGGCACCACCACCGTCACACTGGCATCACTACCACCGTCACACTGCCCCACCACCACCGTCACACTGCCCCACCACCACCGTCACACTGCCCCACCACCGTCACACTGCACCACCACCGTCACACTGCCCCACCACCGTCACACTGCCCCACCACCACCGTCACACTGCCCCACCACCACCGTCACACTGCCCCACCACCACCACCGTCACACTGCCCCACCACCACCACCGTCACACTGCCCCACCACCACCGTCACACTACCACCACCACCGTCACACTGCCCCACCACCACCGTCACACTGCCCCACCACCACCGTCACACTGCCAACCACCACCGTCACACTGCCCCACCACCACCGTCACACTGCCCCACCACCACCGTCACACTGCCCCACCACCACCACCGTCACACTACCACCACCACCGTCACACTGCCCCACCACCACCACCGTCACACTGCCCCACCACCGTCACACTGCCCCACCACCACCGTCACACTGCCCCACCACCACCACCGTCACACTGCCCCACCACCACCGTCACACTGCCCCACCACCACCACCGTCATATTGCCCCACCACCACCGTCACACTGCCCCACCACCACCACCGTCACACTGCCCCACCACCACCACCGTCACACTGCCCCACCACCACCACCGTCACACTGCCCCACCACCACCGTCACACTGCCCCACCACCACCACCGTCACACTGCCCCACCACCACCACCGTCACACTGCCACACCACCGTCACACTGCCCCACCACCACCGTCACACTGCCCCACCACCGTCACACTGCCCCACCACCGTCACACTGCCCCACCACCACCGTCACACTGCCCCACCACCACCACCGTCACACTGCCCCACCACCACCACCGTCACACTGCCCCACCACCACCGTCACACTGCCCCACCACCACCACCACCGTCACACTGCCCCACCACCACCACCGTCACACTGCCCCACCACCGTCACACTGCCCCACCACCGTCACACTGCCCCACCACCACCGGCACACTGCCCCACCACCACCACCGTCACACTGCCCCACCACCGTCACACTGCCCCACCACTACCGTCACACTGCCCCACCACCGTCACACTGCCCCACCACCACCGTCACACTGCCCCACCACCGTCACACTGCCCCACCACCGTCACACTGCCCCACCTCCACCGGCACACTGCCCCACCACCACCACCGTCACACTGCCCCACCACCGTCACACTGCCCCACCACCACCGTCACACTGCCCCACCACCGTCACACTGCCCCACCACCACCGGCACACTGCCCCACCACCACCACCGTCACACTGCCCCACCACCGTCACACTGCCCCACCACCGTCACACTGCCCCACCACCACTGTCACACTGCCCCACCACCACCGTCACACTGCCCCACCACCACCGTCACTGCTCATCACACTGCCCCACCACCACCACCGTCACACTGCCCCACCACCGTCACTGCTCATCACCCGGCCCCACCAACTCATCATCCTGGCCAGGGGCTTAGTGAATGCAAAAAATATAAATAAGGATTGAAGTTATTTGCATGTATAAATATACCAGCCCCCCCCCCTTCATCACGGGGCCTCTAGGTGACCCTCACCACCTGTGGTGACCCTCCACCACCTGTGGTGACAACTGGTGACCCTCCACCACCTGTGGTGACAACTGGTGACCCTCCACCACCTGTGGTGACAACTGGTGACCCTCCACCACCTGTGGTGACAACTGGTGACCCTCCACCACCTGTGGTGACAACTGGTGACCCTCCACCACCTGTGGTGACAACTGGTGACCCTCCACCACCTGTGGTGACAACTGGTGACCCTCCACCACCTGTGGTGACAACTGGTGACCTTCCACCACCTGTGGTGACAACTGGTGACCTTCCACCACCTGTGGTGACAACTGGTGACCTTCCACCACCTGTGGTGACAACTGGTGACCTTCCACCACCTGTGGTGACAACTGGTGACCTTCCACCACCTGTGGTGACAACTGGTGACCTTCCACCACCTGTGGTGACAACTGGTGACCCTCCACCACCTGTGGTGACAACTGGTGACCCTCCACCACCTGTGGTGACAACTGGTGACCCTCCACCACCTGTGGTGACCCTCCACCACCTGTGGAAGCCTCACCACACATCACCAACACCACCTGCCTCGCCACCCTCCACGACCGTTGAGAGGCGGGACCAAAGAGTCGAAGCTCGACCCCCTTGCCAAGCACAACTAGATGAGTACATCAGTTATGTAACTCCCGGGAACCTATTTACTGATAGATGAACAGAGGTATCAGATGAAAGAAACGTGCCCAGTCATTTCTATCCCGGCTGTGAGTGGAGAATGTACAACACTGTACTACAGTGCAGGCTTGTACACACCTGCTGGATACTGACCAAACTCTAGACAGTTACAGTCATCTTAGTTTCCCAAAATTCAGTTTTGTGTAATTAAGTTTATGTAACACCTTCCATCTCCACCACAGACCATCTTCCTCACGTTGACAGGCTAATTCATTAGTTAAAATGTTTATTATTAAAAATAGTGTTGATATTAGGAGGGAGTGTGGCGAGGCCGCGGCGCCCCTATCTTATAAACACATCAGGGGAGTTTTGTAGCCTCGCCTCAACTCACATGTAAAAGTGGAATATTATGTTGGAGGATATTTTCACTTGTCATGATGGAGTCAGAGAGGGAGACGGGTACCTGGGACGTCTTGGGGCCAGGCTCCCCTGTGGCGCGACCCCTGGGGTGTCCCTGGTGGTGTCCCTGGTGGTGGTGGTGGTGGTGTCCCTGGTGGTGGTGGTGGTGGTGGTGGTGGTGGTGTCCCTGGTGGTGGTGGTGGTGGTGTCCCTGGTGGTGGTGGTGGTGGTGTCCCTGGTGGTGGTGGTGGTGTCCCTGGTGGTGGTGGTGTCCCTGGTGGTGGTGGTGGTGTCCCTGGTGGTGTCCCTGGTGGTGTCCCTGGTGGTGGTGGTGGTGTCCCTGGTGGTGTCCCTGGTGGTGGTGGTGGTGGTGGTGGTGGTGTCCCTGGTGGTGGTGGTGTCGGTGGTGGTGGTGGTGTCCCTGGTGGTGGTGGTGGTGTCCCTGGTGGTGGTGGTGGTGGTGGTGTCCCTGGTGGTGGTGGTGGTGGTGGTGTCCCTGGTGGTGGTGGTGGTGGTGGTGTCCCTGGTGGTGGTGGTGGTGGTGTCCCTGGTGGTGGTGGTGTCCCTGGTGGTGGTGGTGGTGGTGTCCCTGGTGGTGGTGGTGGTGGTGGTGTCCCTGGTGGTGGTGGTGGTGGTGTCCCTGGTGGTGGTGGTGGTGGTGGTGTCCCTGGTGGTGGTGGTGGTGGTGGTGTCCCTGGTGGTGGTGGTGGTGGTGGTGGTGGTGTCCCTGGTGGTGGTGGTGGTGGTGGTGGTGGTGTCCCTGGTGGTGGTGGTGGTGGTGTCCCTGGTGGTGGTGGTGGTGGTGGTGGTGTCCCTGGTGGTGGTGGTGGTGGTGTCCCTGGTGGTGGTGGTGGTGGTGGTGTCCCTGGTGGTGGTGGTGGTGGTGGTGGTGTCCCTGGTGGTGGTGGTGGTGGTGGTGTCCCTGGTGGTGGTGGTGGTGTCCCTGGTGGTGGTGGTGGTGGTGGTGGTGTCCCTGGTGGTGGTGGTGGTGGTGGTGTCCCTGGTGGTGGTGGTGGTGTCCCTGGTGGTGGTGGTGGTGTCCCTGGTGGTGGTGGTGGTGTCCCTGGTGGTGGTGGTGGTGGTGTCCCTGGTGGTGGTGGTGGTGTCCCTGGTGGTGGTGGTGGTGGTGGTGTCCCTGGTGGTGGTGGTGGTGTCCCTGGTGGTGGTGGTGTCCCTGGTGGTGGTGGTGTCCCTGGTGGTGGTGGTGGTGGTGTCCCTGGTGGTGGTGGTGGTGGTGGTGTCCCTGGTGGTGGTGGTGGTGGTGTCCCTGGTGGTGGTGGTGGTGGTGTCCCTGGTGGTGGTGGTGGTGTCCCTGGTGGTGGTGGTGGTGGTGTCCCTGGTGGTGGTGGTGGTGTCCCTGGTGGTGGTGGTGGTGGTGGTGTCCCTGGTGGTGGTGGTGGTGTCCCTGGTGGTGGTGGTGGTGTCCCTGGTGGTGGTGGTGGTGTCCCTGGTGGTGGTGGTGGTGGTGTCCCTGGTGGTGGTGGTGGTGGTGGTGTCCCTGGTGGTGGTGGTGGTGGTGGTGTCCCTGGTGGTGGTGGTGGTGGTGGTGCCCCTGGTGGTGGTGGTGGTGTCCCTGGTGGTGGTGGTGGTGGTGGTGTCCCTGGTGGTGGTGGTGTCGGTGGTGGTGGTGGTGTCCCTGGTGGTGGTGGTGGTGTCCCTGGTGGTGTCCCTGGTGGTGTCCCTGGTGGTGGTTGTGGTGGTGGTGTCCCTGGTGGTGGTGGTGGTGGTGGTGTCCCTGGTGGTAGTGGTGGTGGTGGTGTCCCTGGTGGTGGTGGTGGTGGTGGTGTCCCTGGTGGTAGTGGTGGTGGTGGTGTCCCTGGTGGTGGTGGTGGTGGTGGTGTCCCTGGTGGTAGTGGTGTAACTTACTGTCCCCCCACAACCACTAGAGACAGTAACCATCAGGGGGACCATTCACAGGTCACTGGCTTGTGACATGTCCACCCCCCAGGTGGTGCACCAAAATTCATTCCTAACAGTGCCGGTGACATGACTGGTGATTGTGGTAGTGAAGATGGTGGACGTTTATTTTTTTTTGTAGGGATATTGTTGAGCTAGGCCTAAGGCTCAGGCTGGCCCACTGAGTGTTTCAAGTTACAATTTATTTTCTTATTTGGTTGGCGTCTGAGTATGACTCGTGTGTTCACTTTGGTAACATTCTGTCCTCTGTGTTTAACATCTCTGTGGGCTCTGTTGAATCTCAGTTGAGGCTCTGTTGAATCTCAGTTGAGGCTCTGTTGAATCTCAGTTGAGGCTCTGTTGAATCTCAGTTGAGGCTCTGTTGAATCTCAGTTGAGGCTCTGTTGAATCTCAGTTGAGGCTCTGTTAAATCTCAGTTGAGGCTCTGTTAAATCTCAGTTGAGGCTCTGTTGAATCTCAGTTGAGGCTCTGTTGAATCTCAGTTGAGGCTCTGTTGAATCTCAGTTGAGGCTCTGTTGAATCTCAGTTGAGGCTCTGTTAAATCTCAGTTGAGGCTCTGTTAAATCTCAGTTGAGGCTCTGTTGAATCTCAGTTGAGGCTCTGTTGAATCTCAGTTGAGGCTCTGTTGAATCTCAGTTGAGGCTCTGTTGAATCTCAGTTGAGGCTCTGTTGAATCTCAGTTGAGGCTCTGTTGAATCTCAGTTGAGGCTCTGTTGAATCTCAGTTGAGGCTCTGTTGAATCTCAGTTGAGGCTCTGTTGAATCTCAGTTGAGGCTCTGTTAAATCTCAGTTGAGGCTCTGTTAAATCTCAGTTGAGGCTCTGTTAAATCTCAGTTGAGGCGCTGTTGAATCTCAGTTGAGACTGTTAAATCTCAGTTGAGGCTCTATTGAATCTCAGTTAAGGCTCTGTTGAATCTCAGTTGAGGCTCTGTTGAATCTCAGTTGAGGCTCTGTTGAATCTCAGTTGAGGCTCTGTTGAATCTAAGTTAAGGCTCTGTTAAATCTCAGTTGAGGCTCTGTTAAATCTCAGTTGAGGCTCTGTTAAATCTCAGTTGAGGCTCTGTTAAATCTCAGTTGAGGCTCTGTTGAATCTCAGTTGAGACTGTTAAATCTCAGTTGAGGCTCTATTGAATCTCAGTTAAGGCTCTGTTGAATCTCAGTTAAGGCTCTGTTGAATCTCAGTTGAGGCTCTGTTGAATCTCAGTTGAGGCTCTGTTGAATCTCAGTTGAGGCTCTGTTGAATCTCAGTTAAGGCTCTGTTGAATCTCAGTTGAGGCTCTGTTCAATCTCAGTTGAGGCTCTGTTAAATCTCAGTTGAGGCTCTGTTGAATCTCAGTTGAGGCTCTGTTGAATCTCAGTTAAGGCTCTGTTGAATCTCAGTTGAGGCTCTGTTGAATCTCAGTTGAGACTCTGTTGAATCTCAATTGAGGCTCTGTTGAATCTCAGTTGAGGCTCTGTTGAATCTCAGTTGAGGCTCTGTTGAATCTCAGTTGAGGCTCTGTTGAATCTCAGTTGAGGCTCTGTTGAATCTCAGTTGAGGCTCTGTTGAATCTCAGTTGAGGCTCTGTTGAATCTCAGTTGAGGCTCTGTTGAATCTCAGTTGAGGCTCGGTTAAATCTCAGTTGAGGCTCTGTTAAATCTCAGTTGAGGCTCTGTTGAATCTCAGTTGAGGCTCTGTTAAATCTCAGTTGAGGCTCTGTTGAATCTCAGTTGAAGCTCTGTTAAATCTCAGTTGAAACCTTATTGGGGTTGTAACTGTGCACTGTGTTAGATAATGTTCCATTCTTCTGTATTGCATTTCTCCACAGTGCTGACATTTCCTCTCATCTTCTGGAAGCTGTAAGCATATATCCCATGCTCAGAGGCATCTAAGTGTGTAAATACAAGTGCATGTCTGCTGTTCTACTGCACACTTTCATCAAAATAAGTGGTTCGTAGTTGGTGTAATTCTTGTACCGACCCGCAGACTCTAATGTTGTAGCTGCTGTGTTGTGGTCACTGTGCATCTGCATTCAATCTTCTCTACCTAATTATGTACTTTATCTGTGCTAGACTGTGAGTTGTAAATATCTACATTTCTTCTCTTAGTTGCAAGTTTTGCAGCTTCGCTTGCAATGTCATTCCCTAGTATTCCTACATGACTTGGTGGCAGCGGTAGAGAAGGCGATGCAGGCAAGATATGTGAAGGTGGATTTAACAGAAAAGCAAGACAGCATTATTGACAATTTATTAATACTTCCTTTGTTCAAGTTCAGCTTTTATTGAGACAATGAAATTATAACAAACATAATAATGAACAAACCTTTGTTATAAACTGGAGGCCTGGTCGACGACCGGGCCGCGGGGACGCTAAGCCCCGGAAGCACCTCAAGGTAACCTCAAGGTATACCACTCCATCTGCTTTTGTACTGCAGTCAAGCCAAGCCATGATGACCAACCCACACAATCAGGAAAGGGAATATCATTATCAAGCCGCGTGATATTATTTCCTCTCCCTTCCTCCCCCCTCCCCCACTCTTCCATTTCTTCCCTCCCTCCCTCCCTCTCTCTCCCACTCCCTCTCTTTCTCTCCCACTGCCTCTCTCTCCCTCCCTCTCCCTCTCTCTCTCCCACTCCCTCTTGGTCATGGTGCCTCTCTCTCTCCCTCCTCACAGGAAATTGAACCACACTCTTACCTTGTTGAGTTGTTGGCCGGGGCGCACCTCCCTGCCCCCTGCCACAGCTGCTGCTAAACTACACCTCGTGTTCAAGGTGCCACTTAAGGGTATGCCTAGTGCTGTTGGTGCCACTTAAGGGTATGACTAGTGCTGGTGGTGCCACTTAAGGGTTAGACTAGTGCTGTTGGTGCCACTTAAGGGTATGCCTAGTGCTGTTGGTGCCACTTAAGGGTACAACTAGTGCTGGTGGTGCCACTTAAGGGTATGACTAGTGCTGTTGGTGCCACTTAAGGGTTAGACTAGTGCTGTTGGTGCCACTTAAGGGTATGCCTAGTGCTGTTGGTGCCACTTAAGGGTACAACTAGTGCTGTTGGTGCCACTTAAGGGTACAACTAGTGCTGGTGGTGCCACTTAAGGGTATGACTAGTGCTGGTGGTGCCACTTAAGGGTATGACTAGTGCTGATGGTGCCACTTAAGGGTACAACTAGTGCTGGTGGTGCCACTTAAGGGTACAACTAGTGCTGGTGGTGCCACTTAAGGGTATGACTAGTGCTGGTGGTGCCACTTAAGGGTATGACTAGTGCTGATGGTGCCACTTAAGGGTACAACTAGTGCTGGTGGTGCCACTTAAGGGTATGCCTAGTGCTGTTGGTGCCACTTAAGGGTACAACTAGTGCTGTTGGTGCCACTTAAGGGTACAACTAGTGCTGGTGGTGCCACTTAAGGGTATGACTAGTGCTGGTGGTGCCACTTAAGGGTATGACTAGTGCTGATGGTGCCACTTAAGGGTACAACTAGTGCTGGTGGTGCCACTTAAGGGTACAACTAGTGCTGGTGGTGCCACTTAAGGGTACAACTAGTGCTGGTGGTGCCACTTAAGGGTACAACTAGTGCTGGTGGTGCCACTTAAGAGTATGACTAGTGCTGATGGTGCCACTTAAGGGTACAACTAGTGCTGGTGGTGCCACTTAAGGGTACAACTAGTGCTGGTGGTGCGACTTAAGGGTACAACTAGTGCTGGTGGTGCCACTTAAGGGTATGACTAGTGCTGGTGGTGCCACTTAAGGGTACAACTAGTGCTGATGGTGCCACTTAAGGGTACAACTAGTGCTGGTGGTGCCACTTAAGGGTACAACTAGTGCTGGTGGTGCCACTTAAGGGTACAACTAGTGCTGGTGGTGCCACTTAAGGGTATGACTAGTGCTGGTGGTGCCACTTAAGGGTACAACTAGTGCTGGTGGTGCCACTTAAGGGTATGACTAGTGCTGGTGGTGCCACTTAAGGGTACAACTAGTGCTGGTGGTGCCACTTAAGGGTACAACTAGTGCTGGTGGTGCCACTTAAGGGTACAACTAGTGCTGGTGGTCCCACTTAAGGGTATGACTAGTGCTGGTGGTGCCACTTAAGGGTACAACTAGTGCTGGTGGTGCCACTTAAGGGTACAACTAGTGCTGGTGGTGCCACTTAAGGGTACAACTAGTGCTGGTGGTGCCACTTAAGGGTACAACTAGTGCTGGTGGTGCCACTTAAGGGTATGACTAGTGCTGACGGTCCCACTTAAGGGTACAACTAGTGCTGGTGGTGCCACTTAAGGGTACAACTAGTGCTGGTGGTGCCACTTAAGGGTATGACTAGTGCTGGTGGTGCCACTTAAGTGTACAACTAGGGCTGGTGGTGCCACTTAAGGGTATGACTAGTGCTGGTGGTGCCACTTAAGGGTACAACTAGTGCTGGTGGTGCCACTTAAGGGTACAACTAGTGCTGGTGGTGCCACTTAAGGGTACAACTAGTGCTGGTGGTGCCACTTAAGGGTATGACTAGTGCTGACGGTCCCACTTAAGGGTACAACTAGTGCTGGTGGTGCCACTTAAGGGTACAACTAGTGCTGGTGGTGCCACTTAAGGGTATGACTAGTGCTGGTGGTGCCACTTAAGGGTACAACTAGTGCTGGTGGTGCCACTTAAGGGTATGACTAGTGCTGGTGGTGCCACTTAAGGGTACAACTAGTGCTGGTGGTGCCACTTAAGGGTACAACTAGTGCTGGTGGTGCCACTTAAGGGTACAACTAGTGCTGGTGGTGCCACTTAAGGGTACAACTAGTGCTGGTGGTGCCACTTAAGGGTATGACTAGTGCTGACGGTCCCACTTAAGGGTACAACTAGTGCTGGTGGTGCCACTTAAGGGTACAACTAGTGCTGGTGGTGCCACTTAAGGGTACAACTAGTGCTGGTGGTGCCACTTAAGGGTATGACTAGTGCTGACGGTGCCACTTAAGGGTACAACTAGTGCTGGTGGTGCCACTTAAGGGTACAACTAGTGCTGGTGGTGCCACTTAAGGGTACAACTAGTGCTGGTGGTGCCACTTAAGGGTACAACTAGTGCTGACGGTGGCACTTAAGGGTACAACTAGTGCTGACAGTACCACTTAAGGGTACAACTAGTGCTGACAGTACCACTTAAGGGTACAACTAGTGCTGACAGTACCACTTAAGGGTACAACTAGTGCTGGTGGTGCCACTTAAGGGTACAACTAGTGCTGGTGGTGCCACTTAAGGGTACAACTAGTGCTGGTGGTGCCACTTAAGGGTACAACTAGTGCTGGTGGTGCCACTTAAGGGTACAACTAGTGCTGGTGGTGCCACTTAAGGGTACAACTAGTGCTGACGGTGGCACTTACGGGTACAACTAGTGCTGACAGTACCACTTAAGGGTACAACTAGTGCTGACAGTACCACTTAAGGATACAACTAGTGCTGACAGTACCACTTAAGGATACAACTAGAGCTGACAGTACCACTTAAGGATACAACTAGTGCTGACAGTACCACTTAAGGATACAACTAGTGCTGACAGTACCACTTAAGGATACAACTAGCGCTGACAGTACCACTTAAGGATACAACTAGTGCTGACAGTACCACTTAAGGATACAACTAGTGCTGACAGTACCACTTAAGGATACAACTAGTGCTGACAGTACCACTTAAGGATACAACTAGTGCTGACAGTACCCTTAAGGGTACAACTAGTGCTGACAGTACCACTTAAGGATACAACTAGTGCTGACAGTACCACTTAAGGGTACAACTAGTGCTGACAGTACCACTTAAGGATACAACTAGTGCTGATGGTACCACTTAAGGATACAACTAGTGCTGATGGTACCACTTAAGGATACAACTAGTGCTGACAGTACCACTTAAGGGTACAACTAGTGCTGATGGTACCACTTAAGGATACAACTAGTGCTGACAGTACCACTTAAGGGTACAACTAGTGCTGGTGGTGCCACTTAAGGGTACAACTAGTGCTGGTGGTGCCACTTAAGGGCACAACTAGTGCTGATGGTGCCACTTAAGGGTACAACTAGTGCTGACAGTACCACTTAAGGGTACAACTAGTGCTGGTGGTGCCACTTAAGGGTACAACTAGTGCTGGTGGTGCCACTTAAGGGCACAACTAGTGCTGATGGTGCCACTTAAGGGTACAACTAGTGCTGGTGGTGCCACTTAAGGGTACAACTAGTGCTGGTGGTGCCACTTAAGGGTACAACTAGTGCTGACAGTACCACTTAAGGATACAACTAGTGCGTGGGAGGAAATACTCTAGAAATGTCAATTATCTAAGTCTTATACGAGTCTAAGATATAATATAAGAAGTGAGTCGACGTAAGTGATCCGTTGGTGTGGATGACTTGTGGAACATATTAGTGAACTTGAGTTGTTGTTGTTATAGATTCAGCTTTCCAAGTAGCACGGGCTATGGTGAGCCCGTAGCTTACCTGGCACAGGAGCGGGGCAAGTAGCACGGGCTATGGTGACCCCGTAGTGGACTTACCTGGCACAGGAGCGGGGCAAGTAGCACGGGCTATGGTGAGCCCGTAGTGGACTTACCTGGCACAGGAGCGGGGCAAGTAGCACGGGCTATGGTGAGCCCGTAGTGGACTTACCTGGCACAGGAGCGGGGCAAGTAGCACGGGCTATGGTGAGCCCGTAGTGGACTTACCTGGCACAGGAGCGGGGCAAGTAGCACGGGCTATGGTGAGCCCGTAGTGGACTTACCTGGCACAGGAGCGGGGCAAGTAGCACGGGCTATGGTGAGCCCGTAGTGGACTTACCTGGCACAGGAGCGGGGCAAGTAGCACGGGCTATGGTGAGCCCGTAGTGGACTTACCTGGCACAGGAGCGGGGCAAGTAGCACGGGTTATGGTGAGCCCGTAGTGGACTTACCTGGCACAGGAGCGGGGCTGTGTCCCAAACTTGAGTAAGAAGCGCAATATTTACGGTGCCTTGGTGAAGGGAAAGAAACTATCAGGAGAAAGCACTAAGCCATTACGACTATATAGCACTGGGCAGAGATCAGGATAAGGATTTGGGATGGGACGGAGGGAAGGAATGGTTCCTAACCACTTGGACGGTCGGGGATTGAACGCCGACTTGCATGCAGCGAGACCGTCGCTCTACCGTCCAGCCCAAGTGGAGAGGGAGTGCCTTGGTGAGCTGTGTATTGATTTTTATTTATTTATTTATTTTGTTTTACTATCTCTGCTCGAACAGTCAGGTGGTACAGTCATTTACTATACTTTTGGTACAGTGTCTATATGTGCCTAGATGGCCATAGTATAGAGTGGAGAAGACATGTGTTATATTCAGTATATCAGTGTGAAACATGTGTTTGATGCCAGTGCCTCTCTGACATTCATATTAATTATTAACACTCATTATAACATTATAGTATTTACAGTTCTGTTATTACCATTAGCGATCACTGGCAGCGATAGAGAGCCTCGACAATTTATGGAGACGGTTGAAGGTTGGGGCGAGGCCTGGCGAGGCCGGGCGAGGCCAGGCGAGGCGGGGCGAGGTCGAGCGAGGTCGGGCGAGGCGAGGCCGGGCGAGGCTAGGCTAGGCGAGGCCGGGCGAGGCCAGGCGAGGCGGGGCGAGGTCGGGCGAGGTCGGGCGAGGCGAGGCCGGGCGAGGCTAGGCTAGGCGAGGCCGGGCGAGGCTAGGCTAGGCGAGGCCGGGCGAGGTCGGGCGAGGCCGGGCGAGGCCAGGCGGGGCGAGGCCGGGCCACGATGTCACCCTCTCCTTACCTCCTTTAATATTATTTTGCGAATTTAATATTGATTGATTTCAACATTATTATTGCTGAAAAGTTGGTTTGGTTCTTGCCTCCATTCTCTCTGGCGCTCTCAGGGTTCGACACCCTGTATTTTGTACAGTCACATTGAAATTATGTTAACCACGTCACCAACTATCATATTTGCACTATACCTATATGTTCATATTGAAAAGTTCGGTTTTGTAATGCAAATTATGGGCAAAAAATTAACTGACAAAATTCAAAAAAATAATATTAATTTGAAAACGGGAAATTTTTAAAGCATGGGATTGAAAGGGGGGACAAAAACAAAATCGTAACCGGTCCTAATTTATGGAGGAACGATCATGACTACTAGGTCAGGGGGTGGCGAATCTATGGCACTCGTGCTCAAGGTGGCATTCCAGCATATTCCTAAAACTGTACCATTTAAAATAATTCAGAAGAATTATTAGGTGCCTAAACATACTTATTGAAGAAGGCTTTCAATTGTACTTGCTCCATAAAAAATGGTGAAATACATTATATATAATAACAAATTATATTGTGAGGCTCAATATTCCCATAGGTACACCAGATATTTTTAGAAGATTATTACCAATTTAGGCATACGCTCTCCAAAAAGTTTTCGGCCCCTAATTTAGGCCTACTGTAACACTGGAATAGGTTAGGTTAGGTTAGGCTTTTTTTTTATGCCTAGTGAGGTTAGAGTCTGGCGTCCCAACCCTCCCTAAATCACCAGGTGTGGCACTTCCAACCCTCCCTAAACCACCAGGTGTGGGGCCCCAACCCTCCCTAAACCACTAGGTGTGGCACCCTCACCCTCCCTAAACCACCAGGTGTGGCACCCCCAACCCTCCCTAAACCACCAGGTGTGGCACCCCCAACCCTCCCTAAACCACCAGGTGTGGGGCCCCAACCCTCCCTAAACCACCAGGTGTGGCACCCCCACCCTCCCTAAACCACCAGGTGTGGCACCCCCAACCCTCCCTAAACCACCAGGTGTGGCACCCCCAACCCTCCCTAAACCACCAGGTGTGGCACCCCCAACCCTCCCTAAACCACCAGGTGTGGCACCCCCAACCCTCCCTAAACCACCAGGTGTGGCACCCCCAACCCTTCCTAAACCACCAGGTGTGGCACCCCCACCCTCCCTAAACCACCAGGTGTGGCACCCCCACCCTCCCTAAACCACCAGGTGTGGCACCCCCAACCCTCCCTAAACCACCAGGTGTGGCACCCCCAACCCTCCCTAAACCACCAGGTGTGGCACCCCCAACCCTCCCTAAACCACCAGGTGTGGCACCCCAACCCTCCCTAAACCACCAGGTGTGGCACCCCCAACCCTCCCTAAACCACCAGGTGTGGCACCCCCAACCCTCCCTAAACCACCAGGTGTGGCACCCCCAACCCTCCCTAAACCACCAGGTGTGGCACCCCCAACCCTCCCGAAACCACCAGGTGTGGCACCCCCAACCCTCCCTAAACCACCAGGTGTGGCACCCCCAACCCTCCCTAAACCACCAGGTGTGGCACCCCCAACCCTCCCTAAACCACCAGGTGTGGCACCCCCAACCCTCCCTAAACCACCAGGTGTGGCACCCCCAACCCTCCCTAAACCACCAGGTGTGGCACCCCCAACCCTCCCTAAACCACCAGGTGTGGCACCCCCAACCCTCCCTAAACCACCAGGTGTGGCACCCCCAACCCTCCCTAAACCACCAGGTGTGGCACCCCCAACCCTCCCTAAACCACCAGGTGTGGCACCCCCAACCCTCCCTAAACCACCAGGTGTGGCACCCCCAACCCTCCCGAAACCACCAGGTGTGGCACCCCCAACCCTCCCTAAACCACCAGGTGTGGCACCCCCACCCTCCCTAAACCACCAGGTGTGGCGCCCCCAACCCTCCCTAAACCACCAGGTGTGGCACCCCCAACCCTCCCTAAACCACCAGGTGTGGCGCCCCCAACCCTCCCTAAACCACCAGGTGTGGCACCCCCAACCCTCCCTAAACCACCAGGTGTGGCACCCCCAACCCTCCCTAAACCACCAGGTGTGGCACCCCCAACCCTCCCTAAACCACCAGGTGTGGCACCCCCAACCCTCCCTAAACCACCAGGTGTGGCACCCCCAACCCTCCCTAAACCACCAGGTGTGGCACCCCCAACCCTCCCTAAACCACCAGGTGTGGCACCCCCAACCCTCCCTAAACCACCAGGTGTGGCACCCCCAACCCTCCCTAAACCACCAGGTGTGGCACCCCCACCCTCCCTAAACCACCAGGTGTGGCGCCCCCAACCCTCCCTAAACCACCAAGTGTGGCACCCCCAACCCTCCCTAAACCACCAGGTGTGGCGCCCCCAACCCTCCCTAAACCACCAGGTGTGGCACCCCCAACCCTCCCGAAACCACCAGGTGTGGCACCCCCAACCCTCCCTAAACCACCAGGTGTGGCACCCCCACCCTCCCTAAACCACCAGGTGTGGCGCCCCCAACCCTCCCTAAACCACCAGGTGTGGCACCCCCAACCCTCCCTAAACCACCAGGTGTGGCGCCCCCAACCCTCCCTAAACCACCAGGTGTGGCACCCCCAACCCTCCCTAAACCACCAGGTGTGGCGCCTCCAACCCTCCCTAAACCACCAGGTGTGGCACCCCCAACCCTCCCTAAACCACCAGGTGTGGCGCCCCCAACCCTCCCTAAACCACCAGGTGTGGCACCCCCAACCCTCCCTAAACCACCAGGTGTGGCGCCCCCAACCCTCCCTAAACCACCAGGTGTGGCACCCCCAACCCTCCCTAAACCACCAGGTGTGGCACCCCCAACCCTCCCTAAACCACCAGGTGTGGCACCCCCAACCCTCCCTAAACCACCAGGTGTGGCACCCCCAACCCTCCCTAAACCACCAGGTGTGGCACCCCCAACCCTCCCTAAACCACCAGGTGTGGCACCCCCAACCCTCCCTAAACCACCAGGTGTGGCACCCCCAACCCTCCCTAAACCACCAGGTGTGGCACCCCCAACCCTCCCTAAACCACCAGGTGTGGCACCCCCAACCCTCCCTCAATCATCACTTCTAAATTAAGACCATTTACCCACATGTCGTTGCTTTATTATGTCCCAAAAAAATCAAATCATCAGCAACCAAAAAATACAAAAATAGGAAGATGGTTACGACTCATATGGGTGATGGTAGTGGTGGTGGTTGTTGTGGTGGTGGTGGTGGTGGTGTCCACTTGGGTGGTAGTGGTGTAAGTTGTTGTAGGAACACCAGCAGCAACAGCAGCAACAGCAACAACAGCAACACATGAGCAACACCAACAGCAATACCTTCATCATTAGCTGCAGTGGCCTGTTATCAGACTGGCTGCTTCAGGCTACCAAACTGATAATGATGGCACCGTCTGAGAGAGAGAGAGAGAGAGAGAGAGAGAGAGAGAGAGAGAGAGAGAGAGAGAGAGAGAGAGAGAGAGAGAGAGAGAGAGAGAGAGAGAGAGAGAGAGAGAGATCACACACACACACATACAGGAAAGAGCCCGTAACAGCTGTCTAGCTCCCAGGTACCTATTTACTGCTAGGTAACAGGGGCATCAGCGTGAAAGAAACTGCCCATTTTGTTTGTACCATCACCGGGGATCGAACCCGGACCCTAGGATTACGAGAGCGCTGTCCACTCAGCTATTAGGCCCCCACACAGGAGTACAATGGGACAAAATGCAGTATCATAGAAGGAACTGGTTTAGTCACAAGTAGGAATTAATTTAAATTATTAATCATCGGTGACTTTGAAAATTTACAATAATAATTCCAAACGAAAATGCTTAGGGGGATACTTGAGTGTATGGGGGGGGGGGAGGTGAAGATGAGCGGCACATATATCAGGGAAACCTTCAGTGTAAAAGTCACGATTAAACGAAGCGTGTTACAAGAGGGTGTTGAAGCCAAGGTCCAGTAGCAAAGGGGAATACAATGATAGACACAATGATTAAAGTAAAGTGCTTTAACTCACCACGAGACTGAAAAGTGGGGCTAGAGAGCTATTGTTTCTCCCTAGAAACACAACTAGATAAGTATTCATACATACATACACACACACCCACACACACACACACACACACACACACACACACACACACACACACCCACACACATACACACACACACATACGCACACACACACACACACACACACACACACACACACACACACACACACACACACACACACACACACACACACATACGCACACACACACACATACGCACACACACACACACACACACACACACACACACACACACACACACACACACCCACACACATACACACACACACACACACACACACACACACACACACACACACACACACACACACACACATATGTATATGTGAACTTTGTATACCACATATGTCAGGCCAGTACAGGCCAGTGTCCTTGACTTGTATACCATGCAAGGTGATGGAGAAGATCGTGAGAAAAAACCTGGTAACACATCTGGAGAGAAGGGACTTCGTGACAAATCGCCAACATGGATTCAGGGAGGGTAAATCTTGCCTTACAGGCTTGATAGAATTCTACGATCAGGTGACACAGATTAAGCAAGAAAGAGAGGGCTGGGCGGACTGCATTTTCTTGGATTGTCGGAAAGCCTTTGACACAGTACCGCATAAGAGGCTGGTACATAAGCTGGAGAGACAGGCAGGTGTAGCTGGTAAGGTGCTCCAGTGGATAAGGGAGTATCTAAGCAATAGGAAGCAGAGAGTTACGGTGAGGGGTGAGACCTCCGATTGGCGTGAAGTCACCAGTGGAGTCCCACAGGGCTCTGTACTCGGTCCTATCTTGTTTCTGATATATGTAAATGATCTCCCGGAGGGTATCGATTCATTTCTCTCAATGTTTGCAGACGATGCTAAAATTATGAGAAGGATTAAAACAGAAGAGGACTGTTTGAGGCTTCAAGAAGACCTAGACAAGCTGAAGGAATGGTCGAACAAATGGTTGTTAGAGTTTAACCCAACCAAATGTAATGTAATGAAGATAGGTGTAGGGAGCAGGAGGCCAGATACAAGGTATCACCTGGGAGAGGAAATTCTTCAGGAGTCAGAGAAGGAAAAAGACTTGGGGGTTGATATCACGCCAGACCTGTCTCCTGCAGCACATATCAAGCGGATAACATCAGCGGCATATGCCAGGCTGGCCAACATACGAACGGCATTCAGAAACTTGTGTAAAGAATCATTCAGAACTTTGTATACCACATATGTCAGGCCAATCCTGGAGTATGCAGCCCCAGCATGGAGTCCATATCTAGTCAAGGATAAGACTAAACTGGAAAAGGTTCAAAGGTTTGCCACCAGACTAGTACCCGAGCTGAGAGGTATGAGCTACGAGGAGAGACTACGGGAATTAAACCTCACTTCGCTGGAAGACAGAAGAGTTAGGGGGGACATGATCACTACATTCAAGATTCTGAAGGGGATTGATAGGGTAGATAAAGACAGTCTATTTAACACAAGGGGAACACGCACAAGGGGACACAGGTGGAAACTGAGTGCCCAAATGAGCCACAGAGATATTAGAAAGAACTTTTTTAGTGTCAGAGTGGTTGACAAATGGAATGCATTAGGAAGTGATGTGGTGGAGGCTGACTCCATACACAGTTTCAAGTGTAGATATGATAGAGCCCGATAGGCTCATGAATCTGTACACCTGTTGATTGACGGTTGAGAGGCGGGACCAAAGAGCCAGAGCTCAACCCCCGCAAACACAACTAGGTGAGTACACACACACACACACACACACACACACACACACACACACACACACCCACACACATACACACACACACACACACACACACACACACACACACACACACACACACACACACACACACACACACACACACACACACACACCCACACACATACACACACACACACACACACACACACACACACACACACACACACACACACACACACACACACACACACACACACACACACACATACACACACACACACCCACACACACACACACACACACACACACACACACACACACACACACACACACACACACACACACACACACACACACACAAGTGTAGTTATGACAGAGCCCGATAGGGTCAGGAATCTGTACACCTGTTGATTGACGGTTGAGAGGCGGGACCAAAGAGCCAGAGCTCAACCCCCGCAAACACAACTAGGTGAGTACAACTAGGTGAGTACACACACACACACACACACACACACACACACACACACACACACACACACACACACACACACACACACACACACACACACATCCATACATACATGAGGGAGCCGGCGGCCGAGCGGACAGCATGTTGTACACGTGATCCTGTGGTCCTGGGTTCGATCCCGGGCGCCGGCGAGAAAAGTATGGGCAGAGTTTCTTTCACGCTATGCCCCTGTTACCTAGCAGTAAATAAGTACCTGGGAGTTAGTCAGCTGTCACGGGCTGCTTCCTGGGGTGTGTGTGTTTGTGTGTGGTGTGGGAAAAAAAGCACTAGTAGTAGTAGAAACAGTTGATTGACAGTTGAGAGGCGGGCCGAAAGAGCAGAGCTCAACCCCCGCAAGCACAACTAGGTGAATACACACACACACACACACACACACACACACACACACACACACACACACACACACACACACACACACACACACACATACACACACACACACACACACACACACACACACACACACGGGGAGGAGGGAGAAGCAGAAAGAGAAATTGTGAGCGTCGGATCGATCTTGAGGCGCTGCAGCACCTCCCCGCCCGCCCCACACCACCCCGCCCGCCCCACACACCTCCCCGCCCGCCCCACACCACCCCGCCCGCCCCACACACCTCCCCGCCCGCCCCACACACCTCCCCGCCCGCCCCACACACCTCCCCGCCCGCCCCACACACCACCCCGCCCGCCCCACACACCACCCCGCCCGCCCCACACACCTCCCCGCCTGCCCCACACACCACCCCGCCCGCCCCACACACCACCCCGCCCGCCCCACACACCTCCCCGCCCGCCCCACACACCTCCCCGCCCGCCACACACCACCCCGCCCGCCACACACCACCCCGCCCGCCCCACACACCTCCCCGCCCGCCCCACACACCTCCCCGCCCGCCACACACCACCCCGCCCGCCCCACACACCTCCCCGCCCGCCCCACACACCTCCCCGCCCGCCCCACACACCTCCCCGCCCGCCCCACACACCTCCCCGCCCGCCCCACACACCACCCCGCCCGCCCCACACACCTCCCCGCCCGCCCCACACACCTCCCCGCCCGCCCCACACACCACCCCGCCCGCCCCACACACCTCCCCGCCCGCCACACACCACCCCGCCCGCCCCACACACCTCCCCGCCCGCCCCACACACCACCCCGCCCGCCCCACACCACCCCGCCCGCCCCACACCTCCCCGCCCGCCCCACACACCTCCCCGCCCGCCCCACACCACCCCGCCCGCCCCACACACCACCCCGCCCGCCCCACACACCACCCCGCCCGCCCCACACCTCCCCGCCCGCCCCACACACCACCCCGCCCGCCCCACACCTCCCCGCCCGCCACACACACCACCCCGCCCGCACTAAACGTATGTACTAAATTGCCCGAACCTAACCTAACCGAGGACCCACGAATAGAAAACGGGACATCACTTCAATTTTGCGAGCCGCTTTAATTTTGAGTACATCAGGTTGTGTACATCAAAATTACGACGTACTACTGAAGAAGAGTTAGGACCGCAGAGTATTATGGGGATAAATTCCCTAAGAATATTGTGAGAAGGGTGACTGCGTTATCAAGTAATACAGGTAATTGGGAACTGATTACCTGTAATTATACAGGTAACTGGTATTTGGGAACTAATTACCTGTAATTATACAGGTAATTGGGAACTAATTACCTGTAATTATACAGGTAATTGGGAACTAATTACCTGTAATTATACAGGTATTTGGGAACTAATTACCTGTAATTATACAGGTATTTGGGAACTAATTACCTGTAATTATACAGGTAATTGGGAACTAATTACCTGTAATTATACAGGTATTTGGGAACTAATTACCTGTAATTATACAGGTATTTGGGAACTAATTACCTGTAATTATACAGGTATTTGGGAACTAATTACCTGTAATTATACAGGTAATTGGGAACCTGTACTATTTACATCTCCTAGAAAGCCGTCACGTAACCAGGGGAATTGGGAATTAATTACCTATAATTATACAGGTAATATTATTTCATGTGTTTATTTATAAGAGTATTTATAAGACTCACGTGTACGAATGGGGTGAAAGAGTCTAACAAGGGGGACATAAATAATATCTTAATATCAATCCCAAGTTAGAACACGAAACAATCGATTGAAATTGAAGAAGTTCGGAAGATTTATACAAGAAATTGGTAACCCTCCAAACACACACCGAAACTACGACGTTGGTACAACGTTCGAACAAGTTTTAACACCTCCTAACCAGTTATAACAACCAATATAGCAAGTTGTAACAACGTTCTAATACGTCATAAACACGTTAAGCCAAGTTGTAACAACTTTATTACAAGTTGTAACAAGCGGAAAATAGAGACAGTTTCGGTTTGTGTTTCCAGGGCACATTCAGAAATAGGGTTACGTATTAGTGAAATAAGTTACAAAGTAGCATTGTATGTTGGAACTCATGTGGAAGTTTATGCAATATGTTGGATAATTACATGGGTGGGCTGTTGTTGTTGTTGTTTTAGATTTAGCTACTCAGAACGAAGTGTCCATGTAGCACGGGCTATGGTGATCCCGTAAATTCCAGACATGGGTGGGCGTCGTTGGGTGTAAATAAGAGTCGCCTGGAAGGGTCAATATGCCTTGAGATTCCTTTATTCTGTTGTTCAAATATGTAGCTTTGTCTGCCCCATTTGTGGACAACCTCACTAATATTGTTGTTTACCCCCGTACAGGTGGAGGTGGGCGGGGCGTGAGGTGCTGGTGCACGAGTGTGGCTCTGGTGGTCGCCGGCGTGGTGGTCGTGTCAGTCGCAGGGGTCGCCGCAAGTCGTCGCCGCCGCCGCCACCGCCGGCCCGCAGCCATCCCCCGCGGCACTCCGGGCCTACTGGTCGGCGGGCATGCCCCCAGGCGAGCAGCGCGAGCAGTGCGGCGTGTTGGCACAGTGTCAGTGGGAGGGCCGGGTGTTGCAGACGTGTGGATGGCCAGGCTCTGAGACACTGGCATGCCGCCTTCCGGGAACTCTATCCGTACATTAACTCCTACGCTCCACCCCCCTCTGTCCCCTCCCCTCCCGGCCTCTTTCGTGCACCGTTTACGTTCCTTCCTCACCTTGTTTATTAACACATCTCCGTTACCCAGTGACTCGCCTATGTATAAACTGTTTGCTTATGTAGCCATTAGCTTTTGTGCCTACGTGGCCCAGACACCAACAGTTTTCTCGCGCACAAAACAAAATTAAATAAGAAAATTACTAGTGTTTAGTTTCGGTCGAAAAATTTCTTCAAGGAGTGAGGGAGTGAGAGCCGCGAGGAGCACGACGACACTGCCGCAAGTGAGCGCGCCAGCCGCCCCACCCGACCTCTACACCCACGGAGCCACGACACGTGATTCCAAGAACTGCCATAGGAAGCCTTCCAGACAGAAACAGCCACAGAGAAAGAGTCAAGAGTTCCAGGAACCCTGGGAGTGGCTTGCTCTCCCTCAGGAACTGCCAAGGAGAGCTATTAGGGGTTTAAGGAGCTACTACGGGGGTCCTCGACCCATGAACCACTGGAACGACCTTTTTAGGCCAGAGAAGCGGGTCACCACAGCAAGTACTGACCCGTGAGCGGATGTCTGGAGCCAAGCAGGTCATCCGCGATAGTGCTGCTGCTGCTGCTGCTGGCGCTGCTGCCTCTGTTGCTTCTGCTCCTACTGCTGCTTCCTCTATCAGTGACCTCGTCGCTCAGGGGCCACTCTCGGCTGCCCAGTCTACTCGCCATTTTCAGTCTGCTGAAGGTGAGTGTAAAACTATGCATCATATTGTAGTTGTAGCAGGCATCCTTCAATCCCGGGGGGGGGGGGGTTATGGAGTTGTGCCGTGTGTGTCTGCTGTGGCTGTGAAGTCCAACCCGAGAAAGACAATCCCGACCGCAGCAAGTGTAGATAAACGCCGAAGGGGTTGCGTCCGTCAGTGGCCGAGACTTCTTCTGAGGTCTTGGCCTCCGCCTGCCTCTTCAGTTCGCCCTCGAATTGCTGGAGTCCTCTCTGCACTTTGCGTCTCCAGGCAGATCTGTCCGCAGATGCTGCCTCCCAAGTGTCCATGTTCACATGCTTGAGGTCGATTTTGCAGATGTCTTTGAAACGCAGCTGAGGTCTTCCGCATCATATTAAAACACTTGAATTACTCTTGACCTACAGTCGCAACTCTTAATCTCTTAATCCACAAATGTACTTGTGGTCACAAGTCTTCAATCCTGTGTCAGTTGTGGCAGCATGGGTCCAGTATTTATCTACAAGTATCATGGGAAATATAAGGTCAGTGCGTGCGGGGGACACTGTCAGTCTGGCCTCCTGGAGCCCACTGTCAGCCTGGCCTCCTGGAGCCCACTGTCAGTCTGGCCTCCTGGAGCCCACTGTCAGCCTGGCCTCCTGGAGCCCACTGTCAGTCTGGCCTCCTGGAGCCCACTGTCAGTCTGGCCTCCTGGAGCCCACTGTCAGTCTGGCCTCCTGGAGCCCACTGTCAGCCTGGCCTCCTGGAGCCCACTGTCAGTCTGGCCTCCTGGAGCCCACTGTCAGTCTGGCCTCCTGGAGCCCACTGTCAGCCTGGCCTCCTGGAGCCCACTGTCAGTCTGGCCTCCTGGAGCCCACTGTCAGTCTGGCCTCCTGGAGCCTACTGTCAAACTGTCACAAGTCAAGCCTGGCCTCGGGCCGGGCTTGGGGAGTAGAAGAACTCTCAGAACCCCATCAACCAGGTATCAACCAGGTATCAACCAGGACAACTGTCATAAGAGCGAGAGAGTTTGGAGTGGCGTACATCAACCTCGTGGTATCAGTTTTGGTTCCTTCATATTTCTCACTCTGTGATGCAGTCGCTACCCATCGTGTGGGGTAGTGGTGGAAGGGTTACTAAGGCACAGGATGGGTTCAGGAACTGAACTCTTAGTGTGTGTGTAGGTGGGTACTTGTTAGTAATGATGGGGTCAGAGCACGGGTTGTTCTTGTTATAGATTCAGCTACTCGGAACAAGTTCCAAGTAGCAGGGGCTACCTGGTTACCTGGTTGATGGGGTTCTGGGAGTTCTTCTACTCCCCAAGCCCGGCCCGAGGCCAGGCTTGACTTGTGAGAGTTTGGTCCACCAGGCTGTTGCTTGGAGCGGCCCGCAGGCCCACATACCCACCACAGCCGGGTTGGTCCGGCACTCCTTGGAGGAATAAATCTAGTTTTCTCTTGAAAATGTCCACGGTTGTTCCGGCAATATTTCTTATGCTTGCTGGGAGGACGTTGAACAACCGCGGACCTCTGATGCTTATACATTGTTCTCTGATTGTGCCTATGGCACCTCTGCTCTTCACAGGTTCTATTCTACATTTTCTTCCATATCGTTCACTCCAGTACGTTGTTATTTTACTGTGTAGATTTGGTACTTGGCCCTCCAGTATCTTCCAGGTGTATATTATTTGATATCTCTCTCGTCTTCTTTCTAGTGAGTACATTTGGAGGGCTTTGAGACGATCCCAATAATTTAGGTGCTTTATTGCGTCTATGCGTGCCGTATATGTTCTCTGTATTCCCTCTATTTCAGCAATCTCTCCTGCTCTGAAGGGGGAAGTGAGTACTGAGCAGTATTCAAGATGGGAAAACACAAGTGACTTGAAGAGTACAACCATTGTGATGGGATCCCTGGATTTGAAAGTTCTCGTAATCCATCCTATCATTTATCTGGCTGTCACAATATTTGCTTGGTTATGCTCCTTAAACGTTAGGTCGTCAGACATTATTATTCCCAAATCCTTTACATGCTGTTTTCCTACTATGGGTACATTTGATTGTGTTTTGTACTCTGTATTATGTTTAAGGTCCTCATTTTCACCGTACCTGAGTACCTGGAATTTATCACTGTTAAACATCATGTTATTTTTTGATGCCCAGTCGAAAACTTTATTAATATCAGCTTGAAGTTTTTCAATGTCCTCAGCCGAAGTAAGTTTCATACTGATTTTTGTGTCATCTGCAAAGGATGATACGAAGCTGTGACTTGTATTTTTGTCTATATCTGATATGAGAATAAGGAAAAGCAGCGGTGCAAGGACTGTACCCTGAGGTACAGAGCTTTTCACTGCACTTGGACTAGATTGTATATGGTTGACCGTTACTCGCTGAGTCCTGTTTGACAGAAAACTGAGTATCCAGCGTCCTACTTTACCGGTTATTCCCATTGACTTCATTTTGTGTGCTATCACGCCATGGTCACATTTATCGAAAGCCTTTGCGAAGTCCGTGTATATCACATCAGCATTCTGTTTCTCTTCTAATGCCTCAGTGACTTTGTCGTAGTGCTCAAGTAGCTGTGAGAGGCACGATCTTCCCGCTCGAAATCCATGTTGGCCTGGGTTGTGAAGGTCATTGGTCTCCATGAAATTGGTGACCTGACTCCTAATCACTCTCTCAAATACTTTTATGATGTGCGATGTTAGTGCAACTGGTCTATAATTTTTTGCCAATGCTTTACTCCCTCCCTACCCTCCCGGGCTATGGTGAGCCCGTAAATTACCTGGCACAGGAGCGGGGCAAGAAGAACGGGCTATGGTGAGCCCGTAGTGGACTTACCTGGCACAGGAGCGGTGAAAGGTAACATGCCTAATTGTCTCTGTCCTACCGCATGACTCGAACTCAAGACCCTCGGTTGCGAGTCGACGGCACAAACCACTGTGCCACAGAAGCAGATACCTATTGCCGCAGTTTAGCAGAGCGAAAAAAAAAATATTCCAAGGCACAGTTTTCAAAAACTGTAATGAAATTTTTGTCAAAATATTCTGGGTAGAAAAATAAACCAGTCGACCGATGTTTAAACCCCAGTACTGTAGGCGTTGAGACACAATAACGTGGCTAAAGTAAGTTGACCAGACCACACACTAGAAGGTGAAGGGACGACCACGTTTCGGTCCGTCCTGGACCATTCTCAAGTCGATTGTCGATTGATCACAATCGACTTGAGAATGGTCCAGGACGGACCGAAACGTCGTCCTCCCTTCACCTTCTAGTGTGTGGTCTGGTCAACCCCAGTACTTTACTTCAAGGATCTGTGCAGTATATTAAAATATGTTAGTACAGTAAACCAATGTATAATTAAATATATTCATATTTCTCATTTTTGCGCGTAGATACAGTGGCACTTGACATAAAATAATATAAAAACAAAGACATACATTATCCAGGTCATTATAATATTGATAAATGAATACTTTTACTATTATATACATAGAAAATATATGCGAACTGACACTGTAGTGAGAATAATTGTCAGTCTGGCCTCCTGGTGCCCACTGTCAGCCTGGCCTCCTGGTGCCCACTGTCAGCCTGGCCTCCTAGTGCCCACTGTCAGCCTGGCCTCCTAGTGCCCACTGTCAGCCTGGCCTCATGGTGCCCACTGTCAGCCTGGCCTCCTAGTGCCCACTGTCAGCCTGGCCTCCTAGTGCCCACTGTCAGCCTGGCCTCATGGTGCCCACTGTCAGCCTGGCCTCATGGTGCCCACTGTCAGCCTGGCCTCCTAGTGCCCACTGTCAGCCTGGCCTCCTAGTGCCCACTGTCAGCCTGGCCTCCTGGTGCCCACTGTCAGCCTGGCCTCCTGGTGCCCACTGTCAGCCTGGCCTCCTGGAGCCCACTGTCAGCCTGGCCTGATGGTGCCCACTGTCAGCCTGGCCTCCTGGAGCCCACTGTCAGCCTGGCCTCCTAGTGCCCACTGTCAGCCTGGCCTCCTGGAACCCACTGTCAGCCTGGCCTCCTGGAGCCCACTGTCAGCCTGGCCTCCTAGTGCCCACTGTCAGCCTGGCCTCCTAGTGCCCACTGTCAGCCTGGCCTCCTGGAACCCACTGTCAGCCTGGCCTCCTGGTGCCCACTGTCAGCCTGGCCTCCTGGAGCCCACTGTCAGCCTGGCCTCCTGGTGCCCACTGTCAGCCTGGCCTCCTGGTGCCCACTGTCAGCCTGGCCTCCTGGAGCCCACTGTCAGCCTGGCCTCATGGTGCCCACTGTCAGCCTGGCCTCCTGGAGCCCACTGTCAGCCTGGCCTCCTGGTGCCCACTATCAGCCTGGCCTCCTGGAGCCCACTGTCAGCCTGGCCTCCTGGAGCCCACTGTCAGCCTGGCCTGATGGTGCCCACTGTCAGCCTGGCCTCCTGGAGCCCACTGTCAGTCTGGCCTCCTGGTGCCCACTGTCAGCCTGGCCTCCTGGAGCCCCGGTGGAGGCGGAAACAAATTTGCTGAGTTTCATTCACTCTGCTTCCCCTGTTCACCTAGCAGTAAATAGGTACCTGGGAGTTAGACAGCTGCACCCTTACATGCACCCTCCCTGTCTCTCTCTCTCTCCTTACATGCACCCTCCCTGTCTCTCTCTCTCCTTACATGCACCCTCCCTGTCTCTCTCTCTCCTTACATGCACCCTCCCTGTCTCTCTCTCTCTCCTTACATGCACCCTCCCTGTCTCTCTCTCCTTACACGCACCCTCCCTGTCTCTCTCTCTCCTTACATGCACCCTCCCTGTCTCTCTCTCTCCTTACATGCACCCTCCCTGTCTCTCTCTCTCCTTACACGCACCCTCCCTGTCTCTCTCTCCTTACACGCACCCTCCCTGTCTCTCTCTCTCCTTACATGCACCCTCCCTGTCTCTCTCTCCTTACACGCACCCTCCCTGTCTCTCTCTCTCCTTACACGCACCCTCCCTGTCTCTCTCCTTACACGCACCCTCCCTGTCTCTCTCTCCTTACACGCACCCTCCCTGTCTCTCTCTCCTTACATGCACCCTCCCTGTCTCTCTCTCCTTACACGCACCCTCCCTGTCTCTCTCTCCTTACATGCACCCTCCCTGTCTCTCTCTCTCCTTACACGCACCCTCCCTGTCTCTCTCTCCTTACACGCACCCTCCCTGTCTCTCTCTCTCCTTACACGCACCCTCCCTGTCTCTCTCTCCTTACACGCACCCTCCCTGTCTCTCTCTCTCCTTACACGCACCCTCCCTGTCTCTCTCTCTCCTTACACGCACCCTCCCTGTCTCTCTCTCCTTACACGCACCCTCCCTGTCTCTCTCTCCTTACACGCACCCTCCCTGTCTCTCTCTCTCCTTACACGCACCCTCCCTGTCTCTCTCTCTCCTTACACGCACCCTCCCTGTCTCTCTCTCTCCTTACATGCACCCTCCCTGTCTCTCTCTCCTTACACGCACCCTCCCTGTCTCTCTCTCTCCTTACACGCACCCTCCCTGTCTCTCTCTCCTTACACGCACCCTCCCTGTCTCTCTCTCTCCTTACACGCACCCTCCCTGTCACTCTCTCTCCTTACACGCACCCTCCCTGTCTCTCTCTCTCCTTACACGCACCCTCCCTGTCTCTCTCTCTCCTTACATGCACCCTCCCTGTCTCTCTCTCTCTCCTTACATGCACCCTCCCTGTCTCTCTCTCCTTACATGCACCCTCCCTGTCTCTCTCTCCTTACATGCACCCTCCCTGTCTCTCTCTCCTTACATGCACCCTCCCTGTCTCTCTCTCTCCTTACATGCACCCTCCCTGTCTCTCTCTCTCTCCTTACATGCACCCTCCCTGTCTCTCTCTCTCTCTCCTTACATGCACCCTCCCTGTCTCTCTCTCTCCTTACATGCACCCTCCCTGTCTCTCTCTCTCCTTACATGCACCCTCCCTGTCTCTCTCTCTCCTTACATGCACCCTCCCTGTCTCTCTCTCTCCTTACATGCACCCTTCCTGTCTCTCTCTCCTTACATGCACCCTCCCTGTCTCTCTCTCTCCTTACACGCACCCTCCCTGTCTCTCTCTCTCCTTACACGCACCCTCCCTGTCTCTCTCTCTCCTTACATGCACCCTCCCTGTCTCTCTCTCTCTCCTTACATGCACCCTCCCTGTCTCTCTCTCCTTACATGCACCCTCCCTGTCTCTCTCTCTCCTTACATGCACCCTCCCTGTCTCTCTCTCTCCTTACATGCACCCTCCCTGTCTCTCTCTCCTTACACGCACCCTCCCTGTCTCTCTCTCCTTACATGCACCCTCCCTGTCTCTCTCTCTCCTTACATGCACCCTCCCTGTCTCTCTCTCTCCTTACATGCACCCTCCCTGTCTCTCTCTCCTTACATGCACCCTCCCTGTCTCTCTCTCTCCTTACATGCACCCTCCCTGTCTCTCTCTCCTTACATGCACCCTCCCTGTCTCTCTCTCCTTACACGCACCCTCCCTGTCTCTCTCTCCTTACATGCACCCTCCCTGTCTCTCTCTCTCTCCTTACATGCACCCTCCCTGTCTCTCTCTCTCCTTACACGCACCCTCCCTGTCTCTCTCTCTCTCCTTACATGCACCTCCCTGTCTCTCTCTCTCCTTACATGCACCCTCCCTGTCTCTCCCTCTCCTTACATGCACCCTCCCTGTCTCTCTCTCCTTACACGCACCCTCCCTGTCTCTCTCTCCTTACATGCACCCTCCCTGTCTCTCTCTCCTTACATGCACCCTCCCTGTCTCTCTCTCCTTATTGTTGTTATTGTTGTTGCTGCTACTGTTGTTATTGTTGTTGCTGCTACTGTTGTTATTGTTGTTGCTGCTACTGTTATTGTTGTTGCTGCTACTGTTGTTATTGTTGTTGCTGCTACTGTTGTTATTGTTGTTGCTGCTACTGTTGTTATTGTTGTTGCTGCTACTGTTATTGTTGTTGCTCCTACTGTTGTTATTGTTGTTGCTGCTACTGTTATTGTTGTTGCTGCTACTGTTGTTATTGTTGTTGCTGCTACTGTTGTTATTGTTGTTGCTGCTACTGTTGTTATTGTTGTTGCTGCTACTGTTATTGTTGTTGTTGCTGCTACTGTTATTGTTGTTGTTGCTGCTACTGTTGTTATTGTTGTTGCTCCTACTGTTATTGTTGTTGCTGCTACTGTTGTTATTGTTGTTGCTGCTACTGTTGTTATTGTTGTTGTTGCTGCTACTGTTGTTATTGTTGTTGCTGCTACTGTTGTTATTGTTGTTGCTGCTACTGTTATTGTTGTTGCTGCTACTGTTGTTATTGTTGTTGCTCCTACTGTTGTTATTGTTGTTGCTCCTACTGTTGTTGTTGTTGTTGTTGCTCCTACTGTTGTTATTGTTGTTGGTCCTACTTTTGTTATTGTTGTTGCTGCTACTGTTGTTATTGTTGCTGTTGCTACTGTTGTTATGTTGTTGCTGCTACTGTTGTTATTGTTGTTGCTGCTACTGTTGTTGTTGTTGCTCCTACTGTTGTTGTTGTTGTTGTTACTCCTACTGTTGTTATTGTTGTTGTTGCTACTGTTGTTATTGTTGTTGCTGCTACTGTTGTTGTTGTTGCTCCTACTGTTGTTGTTGTTGCTCCTACTTTTGTTATTGTTGTTGCTGCTACTGTTGTTATTGTTGCTGTTGCTACTGTTGTTATTGTTGTTGCTCCTACTGTTGTTATTGTTGTTGCTCCAACTGTTATTGTTGTTGCTGCTACTGTTGTTATTGTTGTTGCTGCTACTGTTGTTATTGTTGTTGCTCCTACTGTTGTTGTTGTTTTTGCTCTTACTGTTGTTGTAGTTGCTGCTGCTACTGTTGTTAATTTGCTGCTGCTACTGTTGTTGTTGCTTCTACTGTTGTTATTGTTGTTGTTGCTTCTACTGTTGTTATTGTTGTTGCTGCTACTGTTGTTATTGTTGTTGCTGCTGCTACTGTTGTTATTGTTGTTGCTCCTACTGTTATTGTTGCTGCTGCTGCTGTTGTTGCTGCTGCTACTGTTGTTATTGTTGTTGCTCCTACTGTTGTTATTGTTGTTGCTGCTGCTTCTGTTGTTATTGTTGTTGCTCCTACTGTTATTGTTGCTGCTGCTGCTGTTGTTGCTGCTGCTACTGTTGTTATTGTTGTTGCTCCTACTGTTGTTATTGTTGTTGCTGCTGCTTCTGTTGTTATTGTTGTTGCTCCTACTGTTATTGTTGTTGCTGCTGCTGTTGTTGTTGCTGCTCCTACTGTTGTTGTTGCAGCTCCTGCTGTTGTTGCTGTTGCTGCTCCTACTGTTGTTGTTGTTGCTGCTCCTACTGTTGTTATTGTTGTTGCTCCTACTGTTGTTATTGTTGTTGTTGTTGCTGCTACTGTTGTTATTGTTGCTGCTACTGTTGTTATTGTTGTTGCTGTTGTTGTTGTTGCTGCTACTGTTGTTATTGTCGTTGCTCCTACTGTTGTTATTGTTGTTGCTCCAACTGTTGTTATTGTTGCTGCTGCTACTGTTGTTATTGTTGTTGCTCCTACTTTTGTTATTGTTGTTGCTACTGTTGTTACTGTTGTTGCTCCTACTGTTGTTATTGTTGCTGCTGTTGTTGTTGCTGCAGCTGTTGTTGTTGCTGCTACTGTTGTTGTTGCTGCTACTGTTGTTATTGTTGTTGCTGCAGCTACTGTTGTTATTGTTGTTGCTGCTACTGTTGTTATTGTTTTTGTTGCTGCTGTTGTTGTTGCTGCTACTGTTGTTATTGTTGCTGCTGCTACTGTTGTTGTTGTTCCTACTGTTGTTATTGTTGTTGTTGCTGCTACTGTTGTTATTGTTGTTGTTGCTACTGTTATTGTTGTTGCTGCTGCTACTGTTGTTATTGTTGTTGTTGCTACTGTTATTGTTGCTGCTGCTGCTGTTGTTATTGTTGTTGCTGCTACTGTTGTTATTGTTGTTGCTGCTACTGTTGTTATTGTTGTTGCTGCTACTGTTGTTATTGTTGTTGCTGCTACTGTTGTTATTGTTGTTGCTGCTACTGTTGTTATTGTTGTTGCTGCTGCTGTTGTTGTTGTTGTTGCTCCTACTGTTGTTATTGTTGCTGCTGCTACTGTTGTTATTGTTGTTGCTGCTACTGTTGTTATTGTTGTTGTTGCTGCTGTTGTTGTTGCTGCTACTGTTGTTATTGTTGCTGCTGCTACTGTTGTTATTGTTGTTGTTGCTGCTACTGTTGTTATTGTTGTTGTTGCTACTGTTATTGTTGTTGCTGCTGCTGCTGCTGCTGCTGCTGTTGTTATTGTTGTTGCTGCTACTGTTGTTATTGTTGTTGCTGCTGCTGTTGTTATTGTTGTTGCTGCTACTGTTGTTATTGTTGTTGCTGCTACTGTTGTTATTGTTTTTGCTGCTGCTGCTGCTGCTGCTGCTGTTGTTGTTGCTCCTACTGTTGTTGTTGTTGCTGCTGCTGTTGTTGTTGTTGTTGTTGCTGCTCCTACTGTTGTTGTTGTTGTTGTTGCTGCTCCTACTGTTGTTGTTGTTGCTGCTACTGTTGTTATTGTTATTGTTGCTGCTGTTGTTATTGTTGTTGCTGCTGCTGTTGTTGTTGTTGCTGCTGTT
Organism: Procambarus clarkii; assembly: GCF_040958095.1. NCBI lineage: Eukaryota > Metazoa > Arthropoda > Malacostraca > Decapoda > Cambaridae > Procambarus > Procambarus clarkii. The sequence goes on along the minus strand of NC_091218.1, from coordinate 20,928,066 downwards.
CCTACTGTTGTTATTGTTGTTGCTGCTGTTGTTGTTGCTGTTGCTGCTGCTGTTGTTGTTGCTGCTACTGTTGTTGTTGCTGCTACTGTTGTTGTTGCTGCTACTGTTGTTGTTGCTGCTGCTGTTGTTGTTGTTGCTGTTCCTACTGTTGTTATTGTTTTTGCTGTTGTTGTTGCTGTTGCTGCTGCTGTTGTTGTTGCTGCTACTGTTGTTGTTGCTGCTACTGTTGTTGTTGCTGCTGCTGTTGTTGTTGTTGTTGCTGTTCCGACTGTTGTTATTGTTGTTGCTGCTGTTGTTGTTGTTGCTGCTGCTGCTGCTGTTGTTGTTGTTGTTATTGTTGTTGTTACTGCTGTTGTTGTTGTTGTTGTTGCTGATCCTACTGTTGTTATTGTTGTTGTTGCTGCTGTTGTTTTTGTTGTTGCTGCTGCTGTTGTTATTGTTGTTGCTGCTGCTGTTGTTATTGTTGTTGCTCCTACTGTTGTTATTGTTGTTGCTCCTACTGTTGTTGTTGTTGCTGCTACTGTTGTTGTTATTGTTGTTGTTGCTGCTACTGTTGTTGCTGCTGCTACTGTTGTTGTTGTTGCTGCTACTGTTGTTGCCTATTGTTGCTGCTACTGTTGTTGTTATTGTTGCTGCTACTGTTGTTGTTGTTGCTGCTACTGTTGTTGTTGTTGCTGTTCCTACTGTTGTATTTAAATTTTGTAATTACATTGTATTAAATTTAAATTTATTACTGCGCTTCTCACTTGTTTTATGCATGTAAACAAAGCCGCCTATTTGTTGACACTCTTGTACCTCCTACCTCCCCCCTCACCGCCTCCTATATACATCTGCCACCCCATCTCTCTCCGTCTCCTCTACACACATGGAGAAACTACAGGAATAACAGAACACTAGAGAGCAGGGAGAAATACCAGATGGCCAGAAATGAGTACCTCAGAGTGAGGAGAGAAGCAGAGACAGTATGAAAATACAGTCTCCGTGGTGTAGTGGTAAGACACTCGCCTGGCGTTCCGCGAGCGCTATGTCATGGGTTCGTATCCTGGCCGGGAAGGATTTACTGGGCGCAATTCCTTAATTGTAGCCTCTGTTTAACGCAACAGTAAAATGTGTACTTGGATGAAAAAACAATTCTTCGCGGCAGGGGATCGTATTCCAGGGACCTGCCCGAAACGCTACGCGTACTAGTGGCTGTACAAGAATGTAACAACTCTTGTATATATCTCAAAAAAAAAAAAAAAATGACATCGCGAGTAAAGCCAAGACCCAACCAAAACTGCTCCACAGCCACATTAGGAGGAAGACAGCAGTGAAGGAACAAGTGATGAAACTGAGAAAAGGGGAGAATAGATACACAGAAAATGACAAGGAGGTGTGTGATGAACTCAACAAGACATTTCAGGAGGTCTTCACAATAGAACAATGAGAAGTCCCTATACTAAGGGAGGAGGCGGCAAACCAGCAGGCTTGGAGGAATTTGACCTCACCAGTGATGAGGTCAAAAGGAATCTGTTGGAGCTGAATGTGACAAAGGCTGTTGGGCCTGATAGAATCTCACCATGGATACTAAAAGAGGGTGCAGAAGCACTAAGTGTGCCACTCTCTATTGTGTATAACAGGTCACTGGAAACAGGAAACCTACCGGAAAGCTGGAAGACAGCTGATGTAGTCCCAATATACAAAAAAGGGTGACAGGCAAGAGGCACTGGACTACAGGCCAGTTTCCCTAACTTGTATAACATGCAGGGTGATGGAGAAGATCGTGAGGAAAAGGTTTGTAGAACATCTGGAGGGAAAGAGCTTTGTAACACACCACCAGCATGGGTTTAAAAATTATGCAAAGAAAGAGAAGGGTGAGCAGTCTGCATTTTCTTGAACTGTCAGAAAGCCTTTGTACCCCATAAAAGGCTGTTACAAAAGTTGGAGCAACAGGCAGGACTTAAAAGGTGCTCCAGTGGATAAGGGAGTATCTAAGCAACAGAAAACAGCGAGTCACTCCGTTACAGCCCCGCTCCTGTGTCAGGTAAGTCCACTACGGGCTCACCATAGTCCGTATTACTTGGAACTTTTTGTTCCCAGTAGCTGAATCTAAAACAACAACAACAGCAAGTAACTCTGAGGAGGGAGACATCAGAGTGGCGAGATGTCACCAGCGGAGTCCCACAGGCTCTGTACTTGAACCCATCCTGTATCTAATATGGGTAAATGATCTTCCAGAAGGTATAGACTCATTCATCTCAATATTTGCTGATGATGCAAAAATTATGAGAAGCAATCAAGACAGATGAAGATAGACAGAGATTACTGGATGACCTGGACAAACTGGAGGAATGGTCCAAAAGATGGCTACTAAAGTTTAACTCAGGAAAGTGTAAAATAATGAAATTAGGTGAAGGGAGCAGGAGGCAGAACACAAGGTACCATCTCGGAGGTGAAATTCTGCAAGAGACAAATAGAGAAAAATCTAGGGGGTTGATATCACACTGAACCTGTCCCCAGAAGCCCACACCAAAAGGATATCAGCAGCGGCATATGCTAGATTCACCAACATAAGAACTGCCTTTAGAAACTTGTGTAAGGAATCGTTCAGGACCTTGTATACCACTTATGTCAGACCAATCCTGGAGTATGCAGCTCCCGCCTGGAGTCCATACCATGGACTCCAGACACACCTGCCTCCCCTCCCCTCCATCCATCGTCCTCCAGACACACCTGCCTCCCCTCCCCTCCCCTCCATCCATCGTCCTCCAGACACACCTGCCTCCCCTCCCCTCCCCTCCATCCATCGTCCTCCAGACACACCTGCCTCCCCTCCCCTCCATCCATCGTCCTCCAGACACACCTGCCTCCCCTCCCCTCCATCCATCGTCCTCCAGACACACCTGCCTCCCCTCCCCAGCGTCCCTCCATGAACACATGCTTCCCCCTCCCCCAACCTCATCCCCCCACACACACCTCTCCATCCCCACCCCAGCTTCCCCTCTTGACACGTTCCTTCCCCTCCTCACCCCAACTTCCTCCCCACACACCTGCCTCTTTCCTCCCCCCCCCCCACACACAGGAAGGACAAACTTTGGCCGGCAGTCACTTACCTTATCTCTCACCGCCCGCATGGGTGTCATCGAACTCCTGCTCCTTATCACTGACTTCCTGCCTCGGTCCTCCCTGGGGCCACCTCTTCCCACTTGGGGCAGGCCACAGTGTTCCACTACCCCCTCTTCCCACCTGGGGCAGGCCACAGTGTTCCACTACCCCCTCTTCCCACCTGGGGCAGGCCACAGTGTTCCACTACCATCTCTTCTTACTTTGGGTGTGCCACAGTGTTCCACAATGAATTTTTGTTGGTGGATTTGGAATATTTTTGTTGGATGATTTGGAATTGTTTGGTTGGTGAAATTTTTTTTTTTTGTTGGTGAAAAGTCGAAACACAGTCAAAAAAAGTGTCAGAAACTGTTGGTATACTCTCTAAAATCAGATATTATATTTCCCACTCTGCTCTTCTTTTACTGTACTACTCGCTAGTCTATCCCTATACTAGATAGGATACTGCGGTAAATTATCGCAAGCCCATCATCACCCAGCAAAAATCTGCTAATCATAACTATAATAAAAACTCAATTGTCAGACAACACACAGCCCCTCTGATTAAATCCCTAAACATGTTAAACATACATTTACTCCACACCTTCTTTTGTGCTGTTTACATGTACAAAACCTTGTTCCTAAATGCTAATCTTGATCTGAAACTCTCCCTGGATAGATGTAATAGAACCCATGAGTACCACGCCAGAAATAAATACAGTATCCGATATCTCCAGAGTCAGACTAAATCTGTGCAAACACTCATGCAAATAAAAGAACTCAGTCTAAGGAAGTCACTCTCCGGTGAATTAAATAAAAATTGTCCAACCAATGCTTTATACAAAAGTAAAACCAAAAAGTCCCTACTTTCATCCTCATAGTGTCATACCTTGTGCTCCAAACTCACATTGTACCATGTGTTACCAAGTACTTAAGTACCACACTAAAGTACTAAAGTACTTTTTAGTACTTTAGTACTTGGTAGCTTGTGCTACCCAATTTTAATACAGTACTTGAGACATGCAACTTCACCAGTATAATCAACACTATCAATTTATATTATAGTTATTATGTTGAACTCAAATTTGGCTACAATGTACCTATTAATATTCTTACCATTATCTGTTAGATTAAGGACCTCCCTGAAAAGCTATGCGTGTTAGTGACTTTGCAAGAATGTAAGAAACACAAATGTTATATACTCTCACAACCCAATGTAACTTCTTGTATATAAATAAATAAATACGTAAATAATAGTTACATTGTGACAGGTGTGGCAGCGGAATGCATGTGTGACAGGTGTGTGGAAGTGGGATGCATGTGTGACAGGTGTGGCAGTGGGATGCATGTGTGACAGGTGTGGCAGTGGGATGCATGTGTGACAGGTGTGTGGCAGTGGGATGCATGTGTGACAGGTGTGGCAGTGGGATGCATGTGTAACAGGTGTGGCAGCGGGATACCAATATGGGAAGGGGAAGTACTGTAGTGTACATGGAACTCGGAGAGGAAACCAACAATTGAGTAGTGGGTATGGGTGTACCCTGGCAGCCAATGGAAGCCACTGGGGTATAGGGCATGCCCATTACAGTACGACCTGGCCTCTCTATGACCCCGTCTTCTCTATCTGTGACCCCCAGCCTCTACCTGTGACCCCTAACCTCTCTACCTGTGACCCCTAACCTCTCTACCTGTGACCCCAACCTTTCTAACTGTGCATCTGGTCTCCCAACCAGTGACCCCGGACTCTCTACCAGTGACCCCCGGCCTCTCTACCAGTGACCCCCGGCCTCTCTACCAGTGACCCCCGGCCTCTCTACCAGTGACCCTGGCCTCTCTACCAATGACCCTGGCCTCTCTACTTATGATCCTTGCCTTATCAGTGACCTCCTACAACCTTTATCTGTGACCTAAACCTTCTCTACCAATATGGTCATTGAACCAGACTTTTTTTTTTGTTAAGGCTTTTACATTAGCAAATCATTTATTTTTTTATTTAACCTTTTAATTTGTTTGAGCTTTCAAAAAGGTGATGTTTTGTTTCTCGGAGCTGCACTTTGTTTGCTGCTCACAACAGATTACCACTTCAGTATTAGTTTCAAGTAGGAGGTAGTGGAAGAAATGTTGTCTGTTGATTACTTACAATGACATTTGTTTATACCAGTTAATACCAGTTAAACATTAATTTGTATCAATTAAACATTAATTTGTACCAATTAAACATTAATTTGTACAAATTACATTCATTTGTACCAATTGCGCTTGAATCAGTTGCAGTCATTCGTACCAGTAACATTCTTTCGTACCAATTACATTCATTCATATCTATTACATTATTTTGTAAAATTACATTAATTCATACAATTACATTCATTCATCCTATTTACATTCATTTGTACCTGTTACATTTGTCTGTACCAATAACATTCATTTATACCAATTACATTTAGTCATACCAATTACATTTAGTCATACCATTTACATTCATTTTTACCAGTTACATTTGTTCATACCATTTACATTAGTTTATACCATTTGGATTAATTTCTTACCAATAATAATAATAATAATAATAATAATAATAATAATAATTTTTATTTAGGCAAAAGTACATACAGTACATATTACATAGGATATATGAAGAATGTAAGACTTAAAGGTGAGGCAAGTACTATGCATAAAGTCACTAATACACAGAGTATTTCAGCCATAATGTGGAAAACAAAAATTGTAAAAACTAAAGAACTTAAAACTAAGTGAGATCAAAAGCAAAACTGAATTGAAGTATGTACTGTAGAGAAATATAGAAAAATGACAATTATTACATGGAGATTGAAACGGCAGAAATCGCAACAGAACAAGAGATACTGGATTCATTTTCAGAGAATAAACAAAAGGAATTCAAATTTGTATTAAATTTTTGCATGACAGATACCAACAGTAAGTAGTACAGGTGCAATAATTAATGTTCAATGACAGCAAAACATAGTTTAACATTTACGAAGTAAGGTAGGTTACATGGAGTTGACGATAGTTCTTAGTTTCTATTAAACTGGCTGAGAGGGGGACATACTTTGATGTGATTAGGGAGGTCATGCCACATTTTGGGACACTTGATTTGCAGAACATTTCTACTTTGGTTAAGTCGCACTCTTGGAATATCAAATACAGTACTGTAGATATTTGTGGCTAGTGTGGTGCCCATGTGTTATGTTACAACCCTCTAGAAAGTGCTTAAGGTTGGGAGTTCCATTGCAATTCAGTGTCCTAATACCGTACAGTACTTGCATCATTATTATATTTGCACCGTCCTCATATGTCCACCTTCTTAATATTTGCATCATTATGATAGTTGCAACATTCCAATTTGTTCACCATCTTGACATTTTGCAAGTTACAGTGGCAGTAGTTTTCCTACTAAACTCATAAGTGAAGAGGCACATACATACATTGTGCATTACTTTTATGTTCTTTGTACAAACATACTTTTGAATGACCATTATTATTATTATTATTTTGAGTTATTTAATAATATATTTATTCAGAAAATTATATATATTCAAGAAGATACATTGGTTTGTGGGAGTACATAACATTGGTGTTCTTACATTCTTGTAAAGCCACTAACACGCATTCCGTTTAGGGCAGAAACACTATGAATTAAGCATATTATTAAGTAATGGTAATGTCTTTGATATGATTATTATTATTATTATTATTATTATAACAACTTAAAATTTCCTTCAGGAGGAACGTTTTATACTTTAATTCAAAGCAAACTAGCTTCCAGAGTGTAATTATGTACCAGGTTGTTGCAAAGACGTAACTGCCTTACAAATATACAGTATAGCCATATTAGAAAAAAAGAGCCTTCATATCTGTACTAGTGAATCTAGACTCAGAATTTCCCTGAATTTACCTGAGGGCTACTGTATCTAGTGGCACCAATGGGGAAGCTAGCAGTTTGTCGAAGGTCTTTCTTAGTCTTGATGATTTTTTCCAGCTGAATTTTGAACTCTAGTAATGTCTTGGCATTTATGGCTTCAGCACGTACGTAGTTGATTCCATGGGTTTATTGTCCTATGGGTAAAAAAAAAAAAAGAGTTTTGTTTTCTGTCCTACATTGTGACTTGAAGCTCTTGCCCTTTGTTTGAGTTACATTTAACTTGAGGGATACTTAACTGTGGGAGCAGTGTACAGAATTCCTAACTACAGAAGTAACTAATTTTAACTCCAACCTCAGAAATTGAATAAGCAACAAACTTAAAAAAAAAAAACTAACACACTCAGGTGATTTTAATATTGACCTCTGCCAAATCTAATAACCCCTCAAGTTACTAGTTTCCTCAACTTTATGAACTCCTGCATCTTTATACCCCCCTTGATCACTATACCTACCAGAATTACGGAAATGACTGCCTCTATTCTTGACCACATCTGGACAATCATAACCCTCTCCACTAACCTCAGGAATAATCATTGATAGGACTACAGACCCCCACATTCAGACCCCCACATACTACCCCACATTTGTGTAATAATGTTTTCTTTTACAGGAGGCATGAGGTGATGGGGCAGGTGGTGGGGGCAGCGGTGGTGGTGGTGGCCACGCTGGGGTGTGTGCTCAGCCCGGTGCTCTCCTCCCCTGACGCGGACTCCTCTGACATCCGGAGTTTCAACATCGGTGGCATCCTTTCTGACACGGAATCTGACGCTCACTTCAAGTTGACTATATCGGTAAGTAAATCACAGCGGGATAAACATCTTCATTTACAATTAAGCTAGTGTCATAAGTAAAATTAAGTTCCAGTAAAATTATTTTCCAAAGTTAATATGGCTCAAATGAAACTTTGTTATACAAAAAATTAGACTTTAAGTTTCCCATGTTTTCACTATCAGGCAGCATGCTAGGATTATTGAGTTTCTCCTAGGTAACTATTGATCATCCCTAAAATGCAATCCACAACAATTGCAACAAACCCTTTAAAGTTCTTAGGGTTAGGTTGTAATTTCTTTCTCTCAATATCTTTAGTGATGATTAAGTTAGTGATTTGCTAGTTCTAGTTAATCATGTGATAGTTCCAGAGATTAATAAATGTCACAATTACGCTACTTGTTAATACTAATTCACCTGAGCTGTTGTAGATGGCTTCACTGTGAAATGAATTAAGATACTTAATGTTACAAGTTTTTTATGCAAATTTGAAATTAATATTTATGCAAGAGAACATAGAACAGTTCACCTGATTTATTGCCACAAATGCAAGAGATTATTTGTGGCTCAAGAAAGGCCAGGTATGAACTCAAAAAAAAAAAAAAAAAAAGACAGTTCAGAAGTATTTAAGCTTGAATTATCAAAGTCTGTGAACCTGTGAGCCAAACGCTCAGCTTCAACTGATGTTCTCACGTGTTGCCAGCAGCAGATAAACGTTAACAGGTCATACGTGGACCCCAACAAAACGTTGTTGAAGGACGTCACCATGCTCATGGACTCCAACCCCATCCGCACAGCTCTCGATGTCTGCAAAAAACTAGTCTCCAAATCGGTGAGTTACAGCTGTCTTTTGTCTTTTATGGTTATATTATAACCAATATTATATTATATTATATAATATTATATTACAGTATATATTTACAGTTTCAATTAATGTTACAGACTTCCACACCACATACTCCTGACAATTTAAAATTGGCAATTATAGAAAAATTTATGTCAGAATGTTACATAGAGCTGCAACCAATCTCAGAGTGTATTACTGTAGAAGGAGCTCAATTTGAACATTTGATTACCATATATGCTGGCATTAAGTCGACCCCAAAAATTTAGAGGTGTAATTAAGGTTTAGGCCTATATTTGCTTAATAAAATGACCCCCCCCCCCCAAAAAAAAATAAGGCAGCACCACTTCCCATGCCCCACTGTAAGGAATACACTACAGTACCACATAATTATACTGTAGCTTAACGAATATTTACCACATAAGGCAGGTGGTGTAAGTGGAAGACAGGTGATGTCAGTAGTTGTCAGGGAAGTCAGGTGGTCAGAGTTTGTTGGGTGGTGTCAGTGGTTGTCAAATGTCAACTTATACTGCCAGAATATACAGTAAGTAATATGAAAATAATAAAGAAAATAATAAATACCATACAGTTCATTTTCTTTATGAGAACAGACCTTTTTTTATACCCTGGAAGATTTATATGGCTTAACTTATACTGTGTACTTATGAATACTCCACTGTATCGTGTTCAAATGTATTTTATATAATCAAAATTGTATTACTATTATTATTATTATTATTGTTATTGTTATTGTATGAGATTGTGTTAATGGCAATGGCATTTACAGGTGTATGCGGTGGTGGTGTCTCACCCCCTCAACGGCGACCTGTCACCAGCCGCAGTCTCCTACACCAGTGGCTTCTACCATATCCCTGTCATTGGCATCTCCTCCAGGGACTCTGCCTTCTCTGATAAGGTGGATAATCGACATGATTCAAAGCAGATAGAATTGAATTAATAGTTAGCATCCTAGTTCATTTTTGCATTGATAATAGATTACTGTACAGTAATTGTACATAAGACTTAAAATATATATTTTGTGTTTATAGAAGGCAAATTCATGAATGATATTGCAGTAGCTGTTAGAGCTAAGCACCTCAGTTGTTTCCCGAGTAACCAAGGAACAAATCAGAAAGTTCAATTTCAATTTTATTGACATCCTATTTTTTTTGCATTGGTAATAAATTAATAATGTAATTTTAAATAAGGGTTTTCTCAGTAAAATAACAAGCTTAAACAAATCATGATAGAAATTAAAAGATAAAAACATAATTTAGATCTTTTAGTAGCTGTTTGTTTGGTGATACCATAATTATCATAATACATTGGACTTTGTAAACTGTCCACAGAACATCCATGTCTCATTCCTGCGGACAGTGCCACCATACAGTCACCAGGCAGATGTATGGGTAGAGCTCCTCAAAACCTTTCAATACACACAAGTCGTCTTTGTTCACTCTTCGGACACCGACGGACGTGCCCTCCTCACACGCTTCCAGAACCAGGCACAGAGCCACGAAGACGATAAGGATATAAAAGTTAGTCAAACACACTTATCAGCTCAGTGTACCACTGTTGTTATTCGTATGTTAGAATCTGAAGACGTTAAAACAACGAAGAAATTTAGAGATATAAAATATGTATTGCCACTAATATAGTCTCATATTATTGAAGAATAATCACATGACACCTTTGAGCACAGTGTAATAAATAAATAAATGTTTATTCAGGTAAAAGTACATACATACAAGGTGAGTTACAAACAGAATGTTGGATTTCTAGATGCTGTATAGGGATCAGCTCTTGAAAATTGTGTTTATGCTATACTATACTTATATATTACATGCACTTGCAGATGGAAAATGTAATAGAATTTGAGCCTGGCCTTAATTCATTTGTGGACAAGCTCAAGGAGATGCGGGAGGCCTCAGCTCGTGTCATTCTGCTCTATGCGAAGTAAGTAACAAATTAGGGTTTTTAAAGGGCAGGTAATCAACTTCTTCTGCTGTTATTTCCTATCTTAAGTTGTTCTGATGACCTGCTATTCCTTATTTGTTCGTCGGAGTCCAGTATATAATTAACACAACATTGGGTTACATTGATTTGATGGTACAAGGGTAAGCATTTTTATACTAAGTTTTGAAATGTGTTTGTGGATTTTGGTGGTGTGCAGGCTGAATATGGAACAACACAGATTAGTGGGGATAATTACAATAATGATGACCAAACCACACATCAAGAAAATGGAGAAACGATGACATTTTGGTCAAACCTGGACCATTATCAAGTTGTGTAATAGAAAGAGAGGAAGGGACAGACAAATAAATAAGGTAAGAGAGTGAGATAAAAGGTGAGGAGCAAGTAAGAGAGTAAGAGAAAGAAGAAGGTAAGAATAAGAGGAACGTAAGAATAAAATAGAAGGTAAGAATAAGAAGACGCACAAACCTGGCCGGTATGATGACATTCATGTCTTTGTGAGAGCAGTACATAGCCCAAGGAAGTGACTGAGTAGCTTGCTCAGAAAGATGCTGTTTTATCTACACTCACTGCCTTCCTGTTTTCTGCCCTGTACTTCATAAATTTGTTTACACTTGTTCTATTTCTGTAAACTGGCTTTCTTAGACAATGTTTCATCTTCATCTTTCTTACAGCAAGGAGGATGCTGGAACCATCTTCCATGATGCTAGCTACATGAACATGACTGGGCGAGGGTACGTGTGGGTGGTGACTGAGCAGGCTCTCAATGCCGAGCACGTTCCAGCGGGAGCCATCGGTCTCAAACTTGTCAATGCCTCTGATGAGGATGCTCACATCACAGACAGTTTGTGAGTCCTACATTTGAATGATTTATTCTTAGAGGATCTTTCTCTTTATGTTTGTCTGAATTTAATGCACAGATTTGGCAGCAAGCTCACCGGTAAACACACTGTGGTACTGTACATAGTTTATATAGTTTATATACATTATATAGTTTTGTTAGTAGGTTTATGTACAATTTTAGAATGCATAATATACATAGCATGTGTGGTGTGTATAGCATATGCTGTATATTGTATATCCTTAGGCATATATATATATTGTATCCTTTAAGATGTAATCCCTGGAAACACAAACCGACACTATCTCTATTTTTCGCTTGTTACAACTTGTAATCTAGTTGTTACATCTTGGCTTAATGTGTTTATGACATATTAGAATGTTGTTACAACTTGCTATATTGGTTGTTATAACTGGTTAGGTGTTAAAACTTGTTCGAACGTTGTACCAACGTCGTAGTTTTGGTGTGTGTTTGGCGGGATAACTGGTATATAAAGTTTAGCTTTTGTTGTTATTAATGTAAATGTTTCTTTTAGTTAAAATACCAGTTTGTTTTATTTGTGTTAAATTTTATGTTGCATTTGTGTTTGAGAGTATGTATTAGTAAATGAGAATGATTCCATGTGTAAAGTTTTCCGGCACATTTTCATGAGAGGAGTGTCCCTGCACTCCACGAGAGAGGGCTGAGACTCTACACACACACACAGGTTGTATGGTGTGTGCTCGTGAGGTACCCACCTCCCTGTGTGAGATTATTGACCTCCATTTATATCTGAGTGACTGGAACTGTAATCATTAATTGGGTGAGTGAGAGACTTTTCCTGGTTTGTGTGTTAGCTCTTTTTCTGTGTTTAGATAAATATAATGTATGCACTTTGATTATTTCTTGAGTCCTGCCAATGCAAAAATATGATGCCGGTCCCACATGGGCATTCCTGTGTTTGAAGTGTTTATAAATGCATACTGGTTCTACATCCCGTGGTTTAGAGTAATGTACCTATACTGAAAATAAGAAAGTAAGGACGGGTTTGCAGGCGATGAGTCACAATAACGTGGCTGAAGTATGTTGACCAGACCACACACTAGAAGTTGAAGGGACGACGACGTTTCGGTCCGTCCTGGACCATTCTCAAGTCGATTGTGACTTCTTGAGAATGGTCCAGGACGGACCGAAACGTCGTCGTCCCTTCAACTTCTAGTGTGTGGTCTGGTCAATAAGGATGGGTTTCATGAGTTCGTACTGTAAAGTATGGTTTACCAGCTCTTGCCCTTACACTCCCTTACAAAGAAAGCCATTGTATCATGTAGGATCAACAACTCTTAAACATATTAAGATCATCTCCACATTGTTTAGTGTTAATGAATGAATCAACACTTATAAAGTGCTGGTTTAGCTGCCTCTTAATTTAGGTAATTACCACTTGCTTGACTGCATTAATTGAAAAGCAGTGAGAGAAACCTTAGAAGGTATTAAGAAGTTGGAAATTAAAATTAATTAGCAAGACATCAGAACAACACCAGCAAGGAAAGCACATATGGCTTGTATTGGAAAAATAATAATGATTGAAACACTATATAATGTGTTAATTTGAAAACTCCTGGCTTTAATTTTTCCTAGGTACATACTAGCAATGGCCATAAAGAAGCTGCGAGATGACGATAACACAACAACGGAGCAGCCTCCGCAGGATTGTAACAACACTGGCACTTCCTGGGAAACAGGCAAAAAGCTCTTCCAGTGAGTTGACATCTGCACTATCCAGTCTTCCTTCTCAACACCTGCAAAACATTTCCCCATTTCTGAGCTATCTCACTTTAGTTGCCCATTAAGGTAAGGTTCCGCAGTCTAAGGAGGACTGACTCATGCCATCAGACAGAGCAATATTCGAGGTGTTGGCAAATTATAAAACTTTTCTTTCAAATGCCCCTACAAAATTGTAGTAGCACTAGGAACTACTGGAGGATATTAGGCAGCTAAATTGAGGTGTAGATAGGTCAGATTATATGGACTTAAATATCTGTAAGTCCATCTTGACAACCTGGAGATCACCCAGGAGTACCCCAGCAAATTACCAGTTAGTTTGTCAGGCTTCTACCCATTCTACTAGCTGACAACAATATGAACCACAATACAGACCTCTTTGTCAAGCCACCTCTGGCTATTTGCTAACTTTTTGTGTCAAAGGGAGAAGCAGAGAACAGTTCAGGAAAGAGGCTTTGAGTGCATATGAGATGCACATTTCTTAGAAGGCACACTTGCTTGCTCCTGGTCCCTTCCTTATTCCTGGGCTTTCCTATACACACAGTTTTCTTCTGTCTGAAATGACGTGAGGATGTTTGGTGATGTGGACTGTGTCCTGGTTCAGGTGATACCATCTGGTAATGGGTGGGGTAGGTGACTGACAAGTCAACTGGTAGTTTAGGAGGGGGGGGTATTCCATGCTGCTCTCAGGGTTCCCAAGAAGAGTTTGTGAAGGCTTGAGTGTGTATGATTTAAGCTTTCTGCAGCTAACTTTAAATGGGTGATGCTCTCCAGTGCTCCCTAATACAGATCCGGATATGTTTGAAAAGTTTATCAGTTCACTAGTATCTTGAATGTGACCCTGCCTGACTTGATTATATGCTACTCCTTAGACTGCAAAATCCTACCTTAGGGAGCAATGAAGTACTTATAAATGTGTTTTTCATATTCATTGAAGGCCTATTTCTGAGCTAGGACCCTCTTGAATGTTTCCATAGTCAGCTTCTTCATGATCCACCCAGGATTTATATCATTTATCAAGCTTATGTTATTTTTGTCCACATCATGACAGGCATCGTTATAAGTGGTTCTGTCTGCCTGAAACGCTATGCGTGTTAGTGGCTTTGCAAGAATGTAAAAACATCAATGCTCTGTACTCTCATAAACTTTGGAAGTTTGCAGTAGTTGAATCCCATGTACAGATACCATAAGTTGCCCAAAATGCTTTGTGTAATATTGGTTTCATTAGTACAGTATGTGTAACTACTGTTCCCACAATTGTACATTATTCTTATGTTCTTTGTACACACATTCTTTTGAATAAAAATTTGAATTTAAATTTATGTTAGAAATGAATGTTTAATGCACTGGACATATCGATTGTCTTATAGCGAGTTGGAGGATTGGTTGTGAACTGAGATAGACTTTCTAATGTCTACCTTCCCCAATTATGTAATACAGTCATCTGAAATGTCTCTAATTCTCATGGTATGTCAACTTCATGTTGTGTGACGTATGAATGATGGCCTGGCTAGACAAATGCGCATGGGCACAGAAGCAATTGAGACGCTGACTCTTATGGAGCTTTTAATATACTAAGTGTTCCAATTTTTAACTTTTAATTTGATGTTTTCTCATGATAGACTGGAATTAATATTTTCATTAATTAATTTGACTCATGTTTCTGTTCTTTTATTTATTTTAATATAGGTTTTTAGATTAAGCACTTTACAATTTTGAGAGCTACCATATAACTTCTTAGCAAATCTAATTAATGCTTTATTTTCAGATACATTTTAGAACAGGTCCTAAAGAATGGGCTCACGGGTAAAGTTGCCTTTGATGAAAATGGCGACCGGATCAATGCCGAATACGATGTTATAAACATACAAGAGTTCAACGAGACGACGGGTTTACGGAAAGAACATGTTCCTGTTGGACAATATAAATACAATAAAGTGAGTTGAAGTATGATAGAATACAGCTTATTCTTTCCATCCTGATTTATTTTTGGTGTATTAAATTTCCCAGATTTCATCATAGATGTTGTATGAATGTATTGTGCACAGTAGACCCATGCTCATGATCATGCTGTGCTCAGTATTCCTTAGCATTTACTGTATCAGCAGTTCGTGAGAACAACAGTAGACTCACAAGCATCCTTTCATTTTCATGCTATATATTAATAAAATCACTATATGATATTGTAAATAATTTACATTTGTTATCATTTTCTTGGGTTTATTCATTTTTTGAATGGTGTGTAACATACCTTGAGAGTAATAGTTTAAAGGAATTTGATTGCGGGCATTGTTAGAAATACCCAAATTTTTTTGAATGCTTCAGCATCAGTCGCATTCTCGATACAGTTACACTTTCACCTCACCAGACACATCGTGGAGGTGATGCTCGTATGGCTGATTCCCTGTATTATGTTTTCTTTGTTTAATTGTTTGATGCATCTTAACAAATAGGCTGCATTGTCATGCTCTTCATCTCTGGTCTGTATGTATTCCCTGCTGTAGCATACATGGATATTGTTTATGTAAAGTGTCAGTGATCCTCAGGATATCATTCTCAACTCTATATAGTTCATGTGGTAGACGTTAGACAACCTGCGTCAACTAGCATATTACTGGGTGACATAATAGTGGCAGGGGTTTTGAAGAGTGACTAAGTAGCTTCACAGCCCTCATGTTTATGGCTAAGATATTAACAAGATCAAATCATAACTAGTTCCATGACTGACTGTTTTTACAGACAGAGCTTTGTCTGTGAAGCTCACCTCCTATTGTTACCTTCTGAGCAGTTAAAAAATACACATACTCTACTGTATTACATTAATTTAAGTTATTGAGCTAGAAGTTATAATTTGGTTATTTTGTTAGGACACTTAGCCATAAGTTTGAGGTGAAAATTTGGTTTACACATCCTAATCTCATGGTCTTCTGTCTTATTTTTCACAATTTATTGCAGTTACTCTAATTGAAATTTTCTAAGATTTTACAAACCACCTTATTCTGTGGCATATTCCAGCCATCCACAACTTAATTTAAAAATAAATATTTTCTTGTATATCTTCTACAGATTTTTGTGTTAGTGTGAGTGTGTATGTCTTCTTGTTCTGCCTGTAGCTGAAATAGTAAAATCTTCCTTATCCATCTGTTCATACTACCATGATAATCTTCCAAGTTCAGTAGATATCATGTATTTCCTTTTTTCTTTCTTCCAGAGTGGTAAGGTTAAATTTGTATCCTCTCTCTTATAGCTTACAACTTACAGTTCCAGAACCCATTTGGTAGCAGCTTCTGTACTCGTTCTACAGTAACTTGATTTGTTTCTTCAGGCGAGTCACCGCACCACTGCTGCATATTCCAACTCTGGTTTGATGAATGGTACAAATAAGCTCTACAGTATTTTTCCATCCATATACTTAAATTCCAACTAAAGATTGCCAGCATTGCATAAGAGCATGATGTAACTTTATATAGTGCTTTGGAGACTTATTTATAAGTTATAGTCAAACCCAGATCCATCTCTTTCTCCGATGTCTTCAGTACCTTGTCACTAACTTGTATTCTCTGTGGGGTCTATTCATGTCATTACGTGGCATTTCTTTGCACTGATTTCAAAAGTCATTTTTTGCTCAAGCTGAATATGTTATCTAGGTCTTCTTGCAGCAGTTTGTGTGTATACATGTGCAGTTAAGTGTAGTTACAGGATGCATGTTATACTCATGGTGTCTCGTCGGTTTAATAATCTTTGTCATACAGAGAGATATTTGAAGCTTCCAGTGGTGTTGTCACACACTATCCTTTCCTATAATTTATACTATCATTCTGTTATCAAAAATAATTTAATATGTGTTTGTATTAACTTGTTTTTATAGTTTGTAACTGTGTCCTCTTGTTCTTGATATTATGGTTCCAAAAATCACTCCTTATGAATTTTATTAGTTACTTTCCATACTTAAGGTTCCCGGTAGTACAGTCGGATTCATTCTTGACACACACTCGAGAATTCCAGGTCCAAATCCCGGGCAGGACAGAAATGGTTGGGTGCATTTTCTATCACCTAATGCACCTGTTGACCTAGCAGTAAGTAGGTAATTAGGAGTTGGTCAGCGTGTTGTGGGGTTGCATCCTGGGCAGGGTCAGTAATTCGACCTTGGGGTGGGAATCTCGATATAAGCCTAACATGAATGAATACACTCTAGCTGCCTGTCCCCTGACATAATGAATTATTATATACAGTATAATTATTTTATTTGAGGTGATCCTATTCCTTTTTTTTCTGTTTTTCAGTTTTGGCATATTTAGTGCCTCCAACCTTTTCTCATAGCTCTTATTGTTAAGTCTGAAAGACATTTAGTAGCATGCTTTTTAAACTTTTCTATTTTGTCTATGTGCGTGTTGAGGTACATTGTGGACACCAAATATGTGCTGCATATTCTAACTTGGGACACACAAATATCATATCTGCCACTGTGAATGAACAGTAAATGCAGTGTTCACTCTGGACTACTCATTAATAAGGGGCTTTAGAGCTGTAATTAACTCCTGGAAATCATTCATTCATATTAAGGTACTCAGAATTTTATTCTCATTTTTATTGTCTCTTGATTCAAATGCTTATTCTCTTAATAATGTCTCCTAGAAGCCCTACTCTATCACTTACAAAATACAAGTACTCAAAGTAAAACTTGTATTAATTATGATGAAATGCATCTTCTGGGAGGGGGGCAGTCCCCAAATCTGGGAGCAGGGGCCTATTGACACCCCAAAGCTTATGCACTGGTTTCCCAGGGCCAAACTCAACACATCAGGCATCTGTGATGTTTTGTTAAATGCTGGGAGCAGATACCAGAAACATGCATCTACAAAGAGGTGGGGATGCTAAGGGAGTCATAAAACTCCACAAACTTTGGAAACCACATCAAAACAGCTAAAAAGTGGTCACCAAAAAATGCTCAGAGAAATAATTGGCACAAACAAATGCCAAACATACTCTCACAACTATCCAAAATACCTCCTTACCACTTCTGCCTCCCATTACCAGATGGTAGTGCTAGTCAACCAGGGCACTGGCAGTCACCACCACCATACTCAAGTCTGATCTAACTTCCCAGAATTCATTGGTAAGCAATGGAATCAGGGCAATACAAGCTGAACCAACTCTCAGTAAGGGAGTTTCATTTTACTCAACCCTATTTCTAGGATGACCACCCTCATTGGCTTCCCTGAGCTTATATCCTATGGCATCTCACAAGTGGAATCCACAACACAGCATCACAGACATTACACTCTGAAATGGGAAACATGTACAGTATAATTAAAAGAATAAAAGCTTATCCGAGAATGTTGATACCATGGACATCAGATCCAGTAAAACGTGGAGAAGGACTCAAGAATATGTTACCACCATCCCCAAACCACAGATATGCAAAGAATGAGGCATGACAGGAAGGTATCTGGCCAACCACCCTCTGTTAGAGTGCAGAAACTCTGAGTTCAAATATTGGTTGTTGACATATCCAAAGGCAACACCTGAGATATGGAAAAGTTAAAGAAGAGTCCATCTTAGAGAGGAATTTTCTACACCAGAGAAGAAAACTGCAGATAATCTTGCTAAACAACATGCCAAGGAAGATAACCTCAAAACCATAGCAGAAGCAGGCTAAAAAACAAACATGGGACATGAAAGATGACTGACAAATACACAGAGTATTAGAAAGCATGATATCCAACATTGGACCAAAACAACATTCCACTCACTCAAAAAAAAAAAGGTCTCAGGAGATATTGTGTTGGATGGGGCACCAAGCAGTGATTTCATTGAATCCATGGTTGACTTAGCTCCACATCTGGTGGTGGAATGCAAAAGTACCAAGGTATTTTGTGTATGAGCATTTAAAGTTTTTATGCTCACTTTCAGTCATTTTGGGAGGACTTCCTCACTGTGTGGAGTCTTATGACTCTTGGCTCCCACCCTTCTATGAGGGTGCAGGATTCTGGTACCTGCTCCCAGTAGGTCAATCACAGATGTCTGGTGTATTAAATTTGGCCCTACAGTATCAGTGCATATGTTATGGGCTGCTACTGAGGGAGCTATCCAAGGTAAAGTTGCTGCCCCATTTGTGTTCAAGCTGTCTGTCTGTGTCCATATCTAGGGGAATGAGAGTAGGGAATCTATTATGTGTGATTGTATTGTATAAGAACAATATAGGTCTTTCACACTGGATCATCACTCACTCCCATTTCTCTGCATATAAACAAAAGACAGCCAGGCACTCACTCACTTCATCAATAATTCTCTTGATGAAGTGAATGAGAACCATGCATATGGTTCTTCATATATTCAAAACCAAATGCATGACACAATTTCATCAATTAGCTCAATCTCCTATCTCATTGCTCCCATCTCGGCAATAAATTTTGTGTCTGTCAGAAATCAGCCCTCTGCTCATCTACATATTCTCACAAAATTGGAATATGCAGCAGTTGTATGGTGCCCTTATCTTAAGAAGCACATCAACAAACTGGAAAGGGTGCAAAGACATGCTACTAAACTTTTGGACCTGAAAAACAAGAGATAAAAGAAAAAGGTAAAGGTGTTAAATAAGCCAAAGCTAGAAAACAGAAAGAAAAAGAGGCAATATGATCACTGTGTACAAAATAATACAGTATAGGGAATTGACAAAATAGACTAGGAGGAATTTTTGAAACCTGCAACTTCATGAACACAAGGCCACAGATTCAAGCTAAGGAAACAAAGGTTCCAAAAATACATAGGAAAGTTGTCTTTTGCAAATAAAGTAGAAGGATGGTACAAGTGAGAAGGTAGTGGATGCAAAAACCATCAATAGTTTCAATACAGCATATGACAAAGTTTGTGGGGAAGATAAGACACCATGAGTGTAGCTTTCATACCGTAACTGGACTTGGGAAATTACAGACCTCAGGCTATTATGTGGCCAAATTAGAAGGAAAACACAGTAAAAGACTAAGAAATCATCCTAATAGTTTCTGAAGAACTCACAGGAGAGTCCAGGTTTTTAGGAATGAATTAAAGGTGTGATCTGATGTGGACGCTGGTAGATGAGTAGAAAGTATAATGATTGACGTGGTAGTAGCTGAAGAGGAGTTAAAATATATTTAGGTAAAACAAATTATCTGAAGGAACTAGATGAAAGCCAGCCAGTAGGAATAGGTCAGATAGGACAAACTTTGTAATGGGAAGTCAAGCTGTATTTAAGCCTTTCACTGTGACACCTCATTTTTCATTTTATTCCCACCAATAATGGAAATAACTAATTTTTTAAAGGGGGGGGGGGGAGAAAGCAGCTTGGTGACTGCCTGAAGCTATCTCGCTGATATGGCTTCTTACTACTGGACTACTGGGTCACATTAATCATAGGAGTCCTATTTGACCTACTGGGGATCAGAGTCATAACCTGGCTATGCCTGTCCCTCCATTTTCTTTCCATGCTGGTGTGGATCACCCAGCTTCTGGTGCCCTCCCCCCCCCTCCCCTGGTTCCAGTTCCACAGTGTTTAAGAGTTTCAAAAACTGGTCAGGGTTTAGCTTTAGAGGTACAGTAGTTCGCTCTCCTCCAGGGGTGGCCCCATCCACTCTGATGATGAAGGCAGCTCGGCCATCCCTTTACAACTGATACCTATCTCTGATCCTTCTCCTTGGAATGGTGCCTTTCAGTGCCAGGTATTGAGAGCAGACTAACACTCTGCCCCCAGGGCCATTATAACTGGCTTCTGGAGGTGGGTTGGGGGTCTGAGGAGGGTCTGTGGGTGTCCTACAACCCTTGACCTGAAAAAAAAGTCTTTCTCTCTAAAAAGGAGCCATTATATAACAAACCCAACATCTTTTAGGGATAAATTTTAAGTACTAATTAATAACAATATTTATTAATAACAACGGTGTCTTCATTAGGGCAACATCTTTGCTTGCCTCCCATCTAAAAAAAAATATAAAAAAAGCCCTGAATATTTGATGAACACTATGAAAGTTGTAAGTTACATATGGAATTCATGAACATGACATAGATCACTTTAACTGCTAGTACAGGAGATATATATATGTTTCAAGCTGTCAGCTGAAGTGAGAGGTTGCATAGTACGAGGCAACCTAGCATCCTCACCCCCACGAGGTCTCGGTTCACCCAAAGCACCAGACACTTGATACGATTAATTCTATGCTGGTGATAGTGACCTTTAAAATGCTTAGAAGCCAATTGTTTTAACTTTGAAGGAAGAGAATCATCAATTTCAGCTTGGGGTAATGTTTTGGGGTAATGGTAGGCTATTGGTTTTGGTAGTACAAGTAACATATTTTAACTTTTTACTTTGTTTATTTGTTTATTATTCTGTATTTGAATATAATCTTGAACGTTAGCTATGATTATAGGACATTCTCTGTACCATAGATTTGCAGAATTTCATCATGTTCTTTTCTTTCATTTTTCTCTTGTGCTATACATCCAAAGTTCTACCACAGTATGGTACAGATGGCTGAGAACCAATATGTTCAACTGAGTAATAACAGTTTATCTGTACCACTTGATTAGAATCAATATTTAAGATATTTCAACTGCTTCCCAATTTGATATGATGTACAGCATCTGATAAATTATTGATTTTCTGAAGTATAATGTAAATAAGGGTGATTTATCATTCAGTTTGAAGAATTCAATGTCACAAATGATGTGATGTTTCACATATATTGTTGTCAGTACTTTTTTCTAGTTTTTCTTATCATTTTATTTAATTTTCATTATGAAGTGCTGTAGCATTTTGTTTACTTTAATCGTTTGCGGGAAGAGTTCGAGTGCAGTGCATTTCTGTGTCATGCAGAGGCTCCTCCTCTCAAGGTCTGTGGTAGTGGCACAGGAAGTTATAGTCGGGTGCAAGATTACAATGACATGACAGTTATTGAACCTTGAAAGAATTATGCATTATTGGCATTGCTGAAATATAATGCCTGGAGTAAAAGCTGTCGATACAATCACGGACAGTGCTTGGCAGGTGACCGTCAGTCAGCCTGGCTAAGCTTCCATGTTCTCTCGCAGCCGCCACGGGGTGCAGGGAAAGAGGAGGGTGGAAAGACCTTGGGCACCACTACCCCGCAGCCGCAGGTAAACTAGGCTCTTCCCACAGCCAAGGGGCAAGATGGGATGCTCATAGTTGCTGCATGAACACAAGTTTAAAGATTTGTAGTTTGTTAATTTAGGCCAGGGGCATCATTGACAATTATATAACCTTGTCACTACTTTTACAGGCCATCATAACAACTTTATTGTTTCAAAAAAATTGTATTTTGGATACTGGATAGGTCTAAATATTATATTTTGTATATTTGTAACAAATTCAAGAAAACATCAGCATGTGCACTTGCTCGAGTGCGGTGAAGATTGTCACTGGTTATGAATCATAATATTAATGCACAAATATGCATATTAAATTTTTATGTTAAGGTTTTATTGATCAAGAATCATTGGTTATATTTTCCCAAATATTGAATGAACATACTTTTCTTTTTACATGGGTAGCAACTGTAAGTCATTGCTACCTTTTAATGAGCTCTGATTCTCTTTCTACAGAAGATTTGATCTACAAATGTGTAGTGTCAAAAAATAAAATCTTATTATATACTATAACAGACTACCCATCTTGCCCCATTTCAAATCAATTGAGACCAACTGCTCGTATAAGCCTGCTGCTGCACTAGTGACGTGACCCTCCAGCCCGGCAGCACTGGACGTGTTGTTAAACTTACAGCAGCAGTAATCATCAAGTCTTGTGCTTCTCTAAACTCTCTCTCATATTTGGTACCTCCTCTCATCTTTATAATGAAAAAGTTAATAGATAAATAAAGGAACTGTGTACAATATATATATATATATATATATATATATATATATATATGTATATGTATATGTATATGTATATGTATATGTATATATATAAATAAATAAACAAAGTTGGGGTCCTGTGCATATACCACCTTTCTTCATGACACTTCAGAGATTTGCTCATCAACTTTTTCCTAGATACTGAACATGAAAGCAAATCTAAGAATGCCAGTGTTGGGAGTAAATAGAAGTATGCACTGAAATTTAAATTTACAATAGATTCTATATTATAATTTATTTTAAAAATTTGTTGTAGAAATTTAAGTTTTTCCTGCCTTTAATCATTTTTTTTCTTCAAATAATGAAAAATAATAATGCTTTTCATACATATGATAATTGCTTATACCGTGCAGATATTTACAACCATCAGCCGTACTTAATAGCTGCAAAGTACCATAATTTGGAAAAGTAAAAGCTCGTTAGTGATTCAGGAATAAATTTTCAAACTCTGAATGGATAAGAATGAGCATTTATAAATTTAACTCAAAATGCTGACAAAATATATATGTTTGATAATATCAATGTTAATTATGTAATGTAAGGTGATCTCTGCTGCTGGAGTAGTTTACACCACGGTCACATTAAAGATACTCACACGAATGTATATTTTGACATGATGATCCACGTTTTGGCCATGAATTCATAGGATGTCGTTTGGGTTGAGTAACATTCATTGTGTGAATGATACTGATCAAAAATTGGTTGCATTTTACTGCAGATGGCTCACCAGGGAAGAGATTTACGTACTGTTAATTGTGACCAGAAAGTAGTCAGTATTTAAGCCTTTCATGATTACAATTTTAACACAAGGTTACTAACATTAATATAGAAAGAAGTAAGAAGTTTCCATTCCCCTGGTTTGCTAGACAAAGCTAGTAAACATGTTAGCAAATTAATGATTTTAGAAAAGAAAAGTATTACTCTAACCTAAGTGACTTCTGGGAATTGGAGCCACACTCTGCATTCTTCTAAATCTTTCTAGTGTGGTAGATGCCATGTTCCACCTAGGGGCAAGTGAGAAATGGCCCACCATACTGCTTGTTCTATTTCCTCACTGCTTATATTTTTATTAGGCTTATGGTAGCCTTACAAAATATATCTTAAATTAGCATTTTATTTTTTTTCGAATTATTAAACTTTTTTTTTTTCTTAATATGTTTTCAAATATTTTCAGTGATATATACATCAGTTGTTTGATGAAAAGGGTGTTGCTAGCATGCGGGGTATTGCAAAACCTGCATGGTCTATAAAGCACGATGGATTGTTACGCCAGTTGTCATCAATGTTTGTGTTTGGACCTCTCATGTTGACATTGTTCTTCATGAAAGGATTCAATAATTGTTCATAAGCTGTACAGTATTGTAATGCTTATCTTCATAGTAGTGTGTAATGTTGATTGCATCGTAACATTTATAATATCTATTACGCTTAGGTCCCCCCCCCCTGTAAATCCTTGTTTTAATAATGTTGAAATAAATGATAACGATGATAAGATTCAGATTAAAACATTTAAGCAGTTGTTTATTAACTGCTTTATAAAATGAAGTTTTGCATGCTTTATCTACCTTTATCTTTATAAGTCTTCATCTTAATAAATCCATTTAACCTAATAATAGAAACCACAAACTCTGTATTTACAGTACAGTATTGCATTGTCAAAATTCTGAACCTGCATCTGTGAGCGTGTATTTAGCACGTGTGGTAATGTTGCCGGGAGATGATGCTGTGTTCCTCGTTTATTTGAATGATTTGTGTATTCAACAAGAAGTTGTACACTGAATGTTAGTTTATACAGTATATAATATTGTATGTTCTTCCAAAGTGGTACATATGTTTTATGTGATATAAGATGCTGTGGTATCCAATCATGTCATATTGTAAGATATAGTAGTAGCTACCAAGATATCTACTAAGATACCAAGATATGGACTATCAGACATATTTAGCATTACCATGATATAAGGTGCAGTAGTACCCAGCATTACCATGATATAAAATACAATACTACTTTACACTATTAAATAACAAATCACATTATATTCGCACTTATAATAAAACATATTGTACTGGCAATGATCAGCTCATGATTTAAAAGATAACCTTTTCACACTGAAAATGGCTCTTTTAGAAAACAAATAGAGTAACCATATGCAGTACAACATAAAAAATTTTTAAAACAATTTAGGAATGGCTGTAATACCAACATCAAATTTATCACAAAGTGGAAAAAGGCAAGAAAGCCTGACAAATATAAGGGAAACATTTGCTTTCTCTCTCTGTGAGTTGGCTGGAAAATACAGGTGTATGATATTAAGTATCCTCATACTCTAGAGATACCACTCCACTTCCCACTCACAATAAACAAGTGAAATAATTTAATGATAATGTAAACAGCATTTAAAGTGGAAACAGATTGGTTAGGAAAGTCATTGTGTTTTGCTTATATTTGTTATGCCACGTACCATCTAAGTAATCCGTACTAGCGGGGTTTAGCCACATCAATAAATCATGATCCGTCCTTGACAATAAGGACTGCTACTCTGCGTTAATGATCAGATATGGTTGTTGCTTCTCTCCATGACACAGGTCTTGTAGGGAGGATCTGCGAGAACTTGATCTCTCAACAGTAGTGTGGCAAGTTAACTACCAGCCTGTTAATTTTAGTACAAATGTTTCTGAAGCATTGTGTCCTGGCCACATTGGTAAATCTTGTATTTAAACTTGTTTTAGTTATTTCATACAAATAACTAATTTTAGAACTAATGTTTGGAAGTTTAATATATTGGAATGTACAGATTCTGATTTTAGTAATACAATACTGTATTTGTAAATTATTTTTGCTTAATGGTATATAAATTAATATACAGAGTCTGAAAAATATAATAAAGAATTTCTTTCCCTGTTCATATATACTGACTCTATACAGTTGGGCATTACTCTGTATGAGTTCAGAGAATGCAAAATCACATAGGTTCAGTTTAGTCTTACACTCAAATTTTAACTGTGTGTGGGTAGGCTTTTCAGTACATGAGTTTGTGCACGAGGGTCGTTCAAGTGAGTTATGTTTTTTAATCTGCGTGACACTCAAATTCTGTCGTGCTCTGTGACACAATTTTGATTGACACTCAAAGTCAAAGACATTCTTTGACTTTGTAACTCAGTTTTTTACATACACACTTTTTTGGATTGCATTTTAGAATCATAGTTTCTCCCAAGTGTTCTTCACTTCATTATGTACTATACTGCTACTTTCCAGCCACATAAGTTCTGAGAATTTGCTATACAAAAGTTTATCCAAGAACACATCCCTCATGCAGACTGAGGTCCAACTTTACATTTCACATTACTCTCTGTATGTATGGATGTATATGTGTGTGTGTTTGTGTTGTTGAATATGACCGAAATGGTAAGATTGATATTTCTAACATGAATCTTCTTAATATTTCTTACATTTTTCTTCACTGTCGGGGGTTAATTGAAAAATTAACTCTCCAAAGTTCATTTTTACATTTATTTTTTAATTTATGAACTGATGCCTAGAAGCATTTTGCAAGACTTCTCCCATTTTCAAAGACTGATTTTTATGTACTCCGTTTCATGCTTATATTCTTGATCTGAATATATATCACCCAACGTTTTTGGGTGAGGTGACAGGAAACAAATCATTGGGAAAAGACAGAACATGAAACAATGGGTAAAAATGAGGTATGTTACCATGGGTATACATTTTATCTGCTTGCTTCTGTGCAGGTTTGGGGTCTTATCTGTAGTGAGACATCACACTTCATTTGGAGAGTTCATTGTTCAATTACCCCGGACAGTGAAGAAAAACGTAAGAAATATTGAGAAGATTTATGTTAGAATTATTAATCTTACCCTTTCGGCCATATTCACCAACATATGTTTACAAGAAAGACTGCTACCAAAATATACTAATACAATATATATATATATATATATATATATATATATATATATATATATATATATACACACACACACACACACACACACACACACACACACACACACACACACACACACACACACACACAGGCGGGACCAAAGAGCCAAAGCTCAACCCCCGCAAGCACAATTAGGTGAGTACAAAAGTACACATGCTTTCGACTTTCAGGCTTTCGACAGAGTTCCACATAAGAGGTTGTTCTGGAAACTGGAAAATATTGGAGGGGTGACAGGTAAGCTTCTATCATGGATGAAAAATTTTCTGACTGATAGAAAAATGAGGGCAGTAATCAGAGGCAATGTATCAGAATGGAGAAATGTCACAAGTGGAGTACCACAGGGTTCAGTTCTTGCACCAGTGATGTTTATTGTGTACATAAATGATCTACCAGTTGGTATACAGAATTATATGAACATGTTTGCTGATGATGCTAAGATAATAGGAAGGATAAGAAATTTAGATGACTGTCATGCCCTTCAAAAAGACCTGGACAAAATAAGTATATGGAGCACCACTTGGCAAATGGAATTTAATGTTAATAAATGTCATGTTATGGAATGTGGAATAGGAGAACATAGACCCCACACAACCTATATATTATGTGAGAAATCTTTAAAGAATTCTGATAAAGAAAGAGATCTAGGAGTGGTTCTAGATAGAAAACTATCACCTGAGGACCACATAAAGAATATTGTGCAAGGAGCCTATGCTATGCTTTCTAACTTCAGAATTGCATTTAAATACATGGATGGCGATATACTAAAGAAATTGTTCATGACTTTTGTTAGGCCAAAGCTTGAATATGCAGCTGTTGTGTGGTGCCCATATCTTAAGAAGCACATCAACAAACTGGAAAAGGTGCAAAGACATGCTACTAAGTGGCTCCCAGAACTGAAGGGCAAGAGCTACGAGGAGAGGTTAGAAGCATTAAATATGCCAAAACTAGAAGACAGAAGAAAAAGAGGTGATATGATCACTACATACAAAATAGTAACAGGAATTGATAAAATCGACAGGGAAGACTTCCTGAGACCTGGAATTTCAAGAACAAGAGGTCATAGATTTAAACTAGCCAAACACAGATGCCGAAGAAATATAAGAAAATTCACCTTCGCAAATAGAGTGGTAGACGGTTGGAACAAGTTAAGTGAGAAGGTGGTGGAGGCCAAGACCGTCAGTAGTTTCAAAGCGTTATATGACAAAGAGTGCTGGGAAGACGGGACACCACGAGCGTAGCTCTCATCCTGTAACTACACTTAGGTAATTACACTTAGGTAATTACATACACATACACATACATACATACTAGGGGCCTCGTAGCCTGGTGGATAGCGCGCAGGACTCGTAATTCTGTGGCGCGGGTTCGATTCCCGCACGAGGCAGAAACAAATGGGCAAAGTTTCTTTCACCCTAAGTGCCCCTGTTACCTAGCAGTAAATAGGTACCTGGGAGTTAGTCAGCTGTCACGGGCTGCTTCCTGGGTGTGTGTGTGTGTGTGTGTGTGTGGTGTGGAAAAAAAAAAGAAAAAAAGTAGTTAGTAAACAGTTGATTGACAGTTGAGAGGCGGGCCGAAAGAGCAAAGCTCAACCCCCGCAAAAACACAACTAGTAAACACATACACGTACACACACGTACACACACACACAGAGTGGAACCTCGATTAACGAATTTAATCCGTTCCGGCACCGAGCTCGTCATGTGAAATGCTCGTCTTTCAAAACGAATTTGAAAGCTTTGCGCCCTGGAGAGGCCACTCCAGACCGAGAACCAGAGTGCAACTCCATAGTCTCCTGAGACTGATGGATGCCTACTCTATATAATATATATATATATATATATATATATATATATATATATATATATATATATATATATATATATATATATATATATATATATATATTATAAACAAAAAATATAATAATACTGGGTATAAATTAATATATAAAGTAAAAAAAAGAACAAGTTCATATACAATTTGGGAGAGACCTAGATGGTACATCATATTGATGGCTAGGAAATGGCCATTTTATATGGGTAACCAGATACAGTAATAGCTTTTTCTGGGAGCTCCACAGCTTATGCACTGATTCCCAGGGCTAATACCATCTTACCAGGTGTGCTCAGACTTTCTCATGACTTACCAGGAACAAGTACCAATTACCAGAATCTTGCCCCCCTTCCCCCCCCCCCCCCTCCTTCCTCACAGAGGCAGGGGACCAGAGGATTTCACAGACACCATACACTGAGGGGAAAACCCTGCCAGAAAGATAAAAGCAGGTTACAAGGGCTCAAAAAAAAAAAACATAGAGAAAATTTTTTGATACGATTTAATACCAAGCAAAACTAAAAACTATTCACAAGCAAAATACTACCATGCTGCTTACCCCCTCCTGCCATCAGACATTAATGCTGTTGTAATAAAGCAGAAAATGCAACACTAAATTATAATAATAACAGAAACACTAGTCACTAAACAAAATAAACACAGCCTTAGGGTGATGCAGGTAGATATAGCCGGGCATCTGGTTGATTGATACCTGATTGATGGGGTTCTGGGAGTTGTTCTACTCCCCAAGCCAGGCTTGACTTCTGAGAGTTTGGTCCACTAAGCTATTGCTTGGAGCGGCCCGCAGGCCCACATATCCACCACACCCCGGTTGGTCCGGCACTCCTTGGAGGAAACAATCTAGTTTCCTCTAAAAGATGTCCACGGTTGTTCCAACTGCACATCCCCAGAACCCCATCAACCAGGTATCAATCAACCAGATGCCTGGCTATATTTACCTGCGTCACCCTGTGTCATCAGGCAAGAGAGTGATGGGCTATGTGGCACCTGACCCTGGTTGACTAGCATTGTCATCTGATGGTGAGAGGGGGGGTAGCAGGAGGGTGATATTTTGCTTATTTCTGCATAACTTTAAGTTTTGTTTAGTATTCGTCCATAACAAATACTTCAATAATTTTTTTGTTTAATTTTTGTGCAATTTTTTTGTGCTATTTTTTTTTGCCTTTTTGGGAATGTATGATGTTTATGACATGCTTAGCTCCCCTGCCTCTGTGAAAGAGCAAGATTCTGGTTCTTGTTCTGGGTGAGCTATTCTGAAATGCCTGGTGAGATGACATGGCCCTGTGGTCCCAGTTCATAATCTGTCGGGAGCCACGTCTTAAGCGCTACCTCAGAAATAACTAATATCCTGGTTTATGAATGCGTGTGAACTTATTTTATACTCTATGACATTAAAAATGTTATACACTTAAATCACTTTTTAACAAACTTATATTACTAACTTTCATGCACAATAAAAATAATTATTGATTTATGAATATTTGTTACTCATTGATCTTATAGTTTCAAGTAAATTAGCCTATTCTGGGAGGGGCTCCCTTGGTAGCTGCATGAGCTACCCACCTGGCTAGCTGACATACAGGGAGTCAGACATGACATACAAACATACAGACTTATAATCTGAAATTACAAACGGCCTCACAGTCCTCATTTTAGCCCCCCTTTTATGAACAATTTTGAAGTCCCCATATTACAAACTGCTCGTGATGCACTCTTTCAGTTGTTCTTGAAAAATACAGATAAGATTATAGTGGTTATGTAGTAGGTACAATATTTGTATACTTTATAAAGCCATTAATTATGCACAGCAGCTCATGCATAACTTAGGATTATGAATGTTGTACATTTTTGGGGTAATATTTAACACTATGAGATGTAAAGTAATATATAGACTGTACAACAAAAAACTTAATTTTACTAAGAAATTTAACAAATGACATACAGTTTTCTAGTGGTACTTAAAGCTTAAACATGGTTACCATTTGCTTTGCTGTCCCAAACTATATAAACAATCATTACCCAAGTCAAACCACTGATCCATCACTCATGTGCTCCACCAGGTGGCAGCACCAGCCTCCAGTTGTTTTGAAATGCCACCTCACATATTCTCACACCTGGTGCCTTGTTGATACGATTACTGCTGTTCCACTGGGCTCAGGTTCTGCTTGTTCAGATAAATGTTGTCCATCGTTTGAACTTCATTTGCACAAGGGCCTTTTTTGTGTATCTTTCTTTTGAGTACTGTGATGATCCTAGATCTCCAGATTATTGAGGACGCTAGATTCTGGTCCTGGTTTTCTGTAGGCACTCACGAATCACCGAATCCTGGTGCAGTTCTTAAGTAGGTCAGCTAGCCAGGTGGGTAGCTAGGAGAGCTACCAAGGGACCCACCAGCAGGAGATATTTCATTACATTCAACACTGGATTTTAAATTTTTGTACTAATATTCTTAGTGTTATTTACTCTCTACCCCAACCTGCTGTGACCTCATATTCGACTCCCTGTGGACTTATGTGACCAATTGCTAGACAAAAGAAACGATGACATTAGAAATCAATGAGAACGCCATCGTGTGGCCAGGAAATACGACCATCAAGCCCCAAGGTTACATGATCCCCACAAGACTTAAGGTCAGTCAAAGGATCAATTGTGCTTAGAAATTAGTAAGTTGTAAACTTGACTTAGCTAGATATGTGAATGAATGATTAATTCTTTCAACCCTAATGAATGGATGTGAAACACAAGTCTGATATGAATACGAAGTCTCCAACTAGAGCATTAGATATTAATAATCCAAAGAGTATTGATTGTGTCAGAGGATGGTTGAAATTCAGAACTGTAATGCAAAGCAAAGTAAAAAAAAAGTCTATAACTTTTAAGGCTGAGGCAAATGTGCTACAGCAGTATAGCTATGAGGAGCAAATTGATAAGGAGCATGAATACAAGTGAGTTTCAGAGTAGGAAAATAAAAGAGAAAAAAGATATTAAGTAGGTGGACAAATATGGTGTATGAGAATACTTTGTATATGTAGTAAAGTATAGGAATGAATGGAAACAGTTTATTAGGAGGGAATAAATGATTGACAGCTTTTTTGTGATAATTTATATGTAGCAATATATGCCTTGTCTGTTAAATTGCTAAAATTATACTGAGAATAATTTGCCTGCCACATTTATATTTTTTACCAATTTCTCAACTCATACCTTTGCAACCTTTCCTGAGTAGCAAAAAATAACAATGTAGGAGCTACAGTACTGACGATGATAATGATGAAACCCAAATTATATCGTTCAAGATTTCATTTAAATGTGTTAGAAATATGGTTGCCCTCATATTTAACATTATCACAATACCCTCAGGTCCTGACTATTGAGGAGAAACCTTTTGTGACAACACAGAAAATTGAAAGCAAAGCAGAATGTCTGGGAGGTGGCCGTGTTCTCTGTCCTTGGTACAATAGCTCAGGAGAGGGCTCTGACCTCTTTTGTTGCACTGGTTATTGCATTGACTTGCTCAATACACTTGCTAATAAGATCAATTTCACTTTTGAACTTGCGCTTTCTCCTGACGGCCAGTTTGGTTCTCTCCAGATGAATGAAAACACAGGTAAGATAATCAGAGAATATTGTTGTAGTCAATTTAATATAATTTGTCATAAAACTAAAATTATTTTGTAATTTTAGAAAATGTTTTAATTAACCTTGATACTGAGCACCTGTTTCATGTAATTACATAAGTGTAGTTACAGGATGAGAGCAATGCTCGTAGTGTCCCATGACAATTCCGTGATGCGCAGGAAAAAATAAACATTTTGTTTCTACATTGCCTCAAGATGATTTTCAAATATAGACAAACATACATTCTCTCATACACAACTAAACATATACAGTAGTACTGTACTTGCAAACACTAGCAAATGAAACATGCAAATTAAAATTGACAAAAATTAAACAAACTGATATTTTAACTGAAAAGCAAACATTAAGATTAACAGTAAAGCTAGGCATTGCACACGAGTCATTACACTGTTGGTCACAGTAGGAGCCTGTTTAGAACATTTCATTGTTCGAAACTAGTCGGCACTCTTCTAACAGATTATTATTAACTCAGTTTGAAAATGGTCAGTTTGTGCATAGGTTACATAAAATGTGATGTTATAAAAAATTTGCTGTACCTTCATTGGATTATTATACTGAATTATATTATTTAAACTATACTGCCTTGCTTTTTTATTCCTAAAAGTAGGAATAAATTTGTTTATCCTGGGATGAGATAGGCTCAGGTAAATAAAATTCCCTGCATCAACATATTCCTCATATTTAACATATACTCTGGACCTTACTAAAGTTTTGCTCTCCTCAAAATAAGACTTCATCTACATTTAAAATCTAACAACAATTTGGTGTTTCAACTTTGCACTGATGTCTACCAGTATATAATTATCTCTTTATAACCCATATCTCATTCCCTGATTACTGGGTGAATAATGATGTGCATTATATCAATGTGTAACTGTGTTGTAGGCAAGAAAGAGTGGACTGGTCTGATTGGTCAGCTGGTGAACCAAACCCACGGTGCCGACATGATAGTTGCACCTCTCACCATCAACCCAGAGCGGGCGCAGGTTATAGAGTTCTCAAAGCCTTTCAAGTATCAAGGAATCACTATCTTAGAAAGAAAGGTAGGTGATTTGACTACTGAGGAAAATCCTACTATGTGTTTTTTATCCATTTGGGGCAAATAATGTCGTAAAATGTCTTTTCAACCTAGTTTTGATCTATTGGTTTCTTTCTGACCTAATTTCTCTGTTGTCCTATTTGATTTCCTGTTTGACTTCCTTTGTTGTCCTGTTTGACTTCCTTAGTTGTCCTATTTGACATCCTTTGTTGTCCTGTTTGACTTCCTTTGTTGTCCTGTTTGACTTCCTTGTTGTCCTGTTTGACTTCCTTGTTGTCCTGTTTGACTTCCTTTGTTGTCATGTTTGACTTCCTTGTTGTCCTGTTTGACTTCCTTGTTGTCCTGTTTGACTTCCTTTGTTGTCCTGTTTGACTTCTTTGTTGTCCTGTTTGACTTTCTTTGTTGTCCTGTTTGACTTCCTTTGTTGTCCTGTTTGACATCCTTTGTTGTCCTGTTTGATTTCTTTGTTGTCCTGTTTGAATTCCTTGTTGTCCTGTTTGACTCCCTTTGTTGTTCTGTTTGACTTTGTTGTCCTGTTTGACTTCTTTGTTGTCCTGTTTGACTTTGTTGTCCTGTTTGACTTCTTTGTTGTCCTGTTTGACTTTCTTTGTTGTCATGTTTGACTTCCTTTGTTGTCCTGTTTGATATCCTTTGTTGTCCTGTTTGATTTCTTTGTTGTCCTGTTTGACTTCTTTGTTGTCCTGTTTGACTTTCTTTGTTTTCCTGTTTGAATTCCTTGTTGTCCTGTTTGACTTCCTTTGTTGTTCTATTTGACTTCCTTTGCTGTCCTGTTTGAGTTCCATTGTTGTCCTGTTTGAGTTCCTTTTCGATATTGTTTGAATTTACTTTATTAAGTCTCATTGAAAATTAAACAAAATAATTGTTATGTAAAAACAGGTTAATAAATATAGCTATATAATATGAGGTTTGTATTAACACCATTCAATGTCTTGATGCCTCATCAGTATTTCAGTGCCTCCCATGCCTTCATCTCACTGTATCATTGAAATTTACTAACCAAATTTTACATTGGAACTGCTTTATTTCATATGAGTATAATCATTATGTATGTGAAATTAATACCCCTTCAAATGATTTGATCCTCTTTGTCATTTGGCATTGGCAATATCTTTTAGTGTAGGGATTATTGTTGTGGACAAGTACTGTGATTTAAAAAATTGACAATGTAAAGTTGTGCTTTTTCCATCTGTCTTGTCAGATATACAGTATAGTAGTTATATTTATTTTTCTGTCCACAGCAACCTCGGTACTCCACCTTAGTGTCCTTTCTTCAGCCCTTTCGCAACACACTGTGGATTCTGGTCATGGTGTCGGTACATGTAGTGGCACTTGTCCTCTACCTCCTCGACAG
Source organism: Procambarus clarkii (assembly GCF_040958095.1). Classification (NCBI taxonomy): domain Eukaryota; kingdom Metazoa; phylum Arthropoda; class Malacostraca; order Decapoda; family Cambaridae; genus Procambarus; species Procambarus clarkii. Next base: position 20,893,082 of record NC_091218.1, on the reverse strand, counting down.
ATTCAGTCCTTTTGGCCGGTAGGTTGCTGATTTATATCTAGAGGACTTATGTTCAGATCTTGTTTTATGTATAGATACATAGTCCTATAATACATATATTATCTTTACGCTGTTTTTCACTGTCATGGGGTAGGGAGGTATTAGCTTAGATTATAAAAAGGGAACTAATATAATAAAAGGCCCTATTTTAAAAAATGGCAGAAAGAGCTCAGGAGAGAACTTCCGTCAAATCAGCTTGACATCACACATCTGCAAGCTCATGGAGAGAATCCTAAGGGAGGGAATCATTCACCATCTCTCAGTGAACAATCTTGTAAAATCAACTCAACATGAGTTTGTTAAAAATAAATCCTGCCTTACAAGTACAAGGACTTCTGGTTTAACCTTGACGACGAGCGGATGTGTGTACACCTCCTCCGCCTGGGAGACGCCGGATTACGTTCTGTTTCGCAATTTCGGATTTGATACTGCCGTTTGGCATTCCTATTCAATGATCCAGATTGTTACAACGCTTGGCACTCATGTCACATTGGGTCACAGGATTGTTGATAGATTTCAAACATTTTTTGGCTGGTTCTCCCGGCGGGGTGATGGTGTCCTGCGACGGCTTAGCCGAGAGATGGCTGGAGTTAGTGACCCCTTGGTGTGCCCTCAGACGTGGTAGGCGGCTGGTTTCTGCTCTACCGGAGGGCACTGGATGATTTTTGCATTTTAGTAGTTGGGGGGGCGAGTCTTTGGTTTTGCTACCCAGTGTTCTCTGTGTGGGGTGGGGCTGGTGCTTGTCACCCTGAGAGACTCCTGGAGGTCTCCCAATCATCTGCCTGTCTGTGCATTTATTTGCCGCAAGACATACTAGTTTCTGGTGATATGCATCATACGTTTTGCCATTAGGCTTTGCGATTAACCCGTTACGGGTACACTGGGGCACATCCAATCCCACATTCATCATCGCCCCTTAATTCACAACAAGTGCAACACCTGCTCACATGCTAGGGAGGTGGGACACCACGAGCGTAGCTCTCATCCTGTAACTACACTTAGATAATCACAGTTAGGTAGTTTCATTTTTTGAAACGGTAACCAGCTACTCAGACAAATGACTTTTGGTTGATATAGTATACATGGATTTTGCTAAAGCCTTTGACAAGGCACCATATGAAAGACTGGCAGGGAAGTTACAGGTACAGGGAATAAATGGAAGAATACTAGAATGGATAACACAATGGTTAAAACAAAGAAAACAAAGAGCGGTGCTAAATGCGAATGAATCTGATTGGAGAAATGTGGTAAGTGGTGTACCACAGGGGTCCATTTTGGGGCCAACTCTTTTGGTTTATACATCAATGACATAGAACAGAATATTTCAAACCACATCATAAAATTTGCAGATGACACAAAGATTTATGGCAAAGTAAGGAATGATAATGATGTTGTAGCCTTACAAAGAGGTCTGCAGGAACTCCACAAATGGTCAGATGACTGGCAAATGCATTTTAACACTTTTACTGCCCCAGCGGGCGACCTGCCGCGCACCTCAAGGTTAGCAGAGCGGTGTGCATGAGCTCGCCACCCCCACAAATGTTTATACTCAAATAAATCAAATTTTTAGCTTTCTGACCTCAATTTTCATACTACATCGTTCAATTTGGTATCAAATTGTTCGCAATAGAATGCTGTAAAGAGATAATGTGCATATAAGAACATATAAGTCTCACTTTTCTATACTTTCAACAAAAACTCAATAACTTTTCCCTCATTCGTGTTTCTTTCAATGCTTTCGTCATGGATTGGCTCTGTTCCTGATCAGTATCCATCTGGAAGTCAATTTTCAGTGTTTATAAAGCCGATAACAACAAATACCTGAGATAAAATTAACCAGAATGGGGAAACTTTTCGACTCGAGGGGAGGCCGCGGCTGTCACAAACGAGGTCACGAGAACAGTGAGCCTCCAGCGTGGGTGGGTGCCCACACAGTTGGGTCAGGAGGCCACATGGGATATACAGAGAATGGGCAGAAGTTGGTGCACATTTAAAAATAAGTCCCATAGTATTTGGACAATATATGGAATTTCTAAAAAAAAAAAAAATGAATGACGCCATTTGCATCTTCACACACACTCTGTATTTTGGTTCTGTGACGAAATATGCGGCATCGGGCAGCGAAAGTGTTAATATTGACAAATGCAAAACACTGCATGTGGGGTACAACAACCCACGCCACAACTACCAAATTAATAACATTACATTACAGCAGATTGATGAGGAAAAGGACCTTGGAGTCAAAATCCATTACTCAATGAAAGTTGCACAGCAGGTAGGAACAGCAGTTAAAAAAGCTAATCAAACACTTGGAATAATGAAGCGCACCTTCAATTTCATGGAAAAGAAGGTAGTGATTCAATTGTATAAATCTCTGGTGCTGGCACATTTGGATTACTGCATCCAAGCATGGAGACTTCATCTTCAGAAGGATATAGCTGCTCTGGAGAAAGTGCAACACCGGGCAACAAAAATCATTCCAGAGTTAAGTCAACTCACGTATCAGAAATGGTTGAAGGCCACAGGGCTAACAACACTACAAACTAGGCATGACAGGGCAGATCTTATTGAAACTGTTAAAATATTGAAAAAATTGAAGGATATTGATCCAGATATTTTCTTCGGGAGATGAAATGTAACACAAACAAGGAGCAACGGTTTCAAGCTCAAAAAGACGCTATGTAGGACTGAGAACAGGAGATGCTTTTTCACCCACAGGGTTATTAACCCATGGAACAGCCTACCCACCAAAGCAGTTAATGCTAAAACTCTGTTGGGTTTTAAAGTACAGCTGGAAAAGATCATCAAGACAAATGGGGGCCCTTCGACAAGCCGCTGCCTTCCTGTCCTCGTTGAGGCCACTAGTGTTAGTGGCTCTCAGGTAAACTCAGGAATGACAGTTTTATATATTATAAAATATCATTCATCTACAATATCATGCCCATTATTGTTTGTAGAATCATGTATAAACAAGTGCCAAAACATTCCAGTCTTTGCTCACAGCACTACATAAGACCAGGTGTGCAATTCTTTGCGTTTAATTGTCAAATACAATACAACAAATATTTATATTTTCCCTTAAAAAACAATTCTGCTGAGCATCATCACATCCTCTCACACTTACTCGTTTGAGAAATATTTAGCAAAACTAAAAGCTTCTTACTTTAGTGCTACTGCATCTAGAATAAGAGGAGTTCTATCATCAGCTTGACATTATATATTTGTTCATAATTTCAGGTATAAGCTTGCCAATATGGATGGCACAGAGGAAGATGCTCTTAACCTGTCTTCTGCAATTTGGTTTGCATGGGGAGTTTTGCTCAACAGTGGTATAGGTGAAGGTAAGCTTATCTCTCGACATTTCCAGCCAAGCTTTTAATGGTTAATATTGAGGAGATTTAAAGAGTTTGTTATGAATTTAAGGTGCTTGCTGTATTTTGTTGGGAAAGATTGAAGGGGAAGACTGGATATTTTTAAAGGATTTTTAATATAGTAAACACCAGGACAACACAAAATAATAGAATCGTACTACTCAACTGACGATGACTTTTCTTGGTGTATGACTGTATGTATACACTGACATCAGTGTATAGTAGTGATTACTCTGCCCATCAAAAAATATAGTCATGACATTAATGAGATTTAGAATTTTAAATGAAGTTGTCTGTTGTTATTTGTGGTGGATGTGATCAAATGTACAGTATAAAGGAGAGACCTTTAGAGGTTTGGAAAATAAATTTAATGAGCATAAATGTGACTGAAATACAAATACACTAACATAAATATCTTATAATTAAATTGTTAGTATTCCGTTCATTGAAGAGAAGCAAAATTGACTGTACATGAAAAGAACTTAATGATGCAAAAATAGTGTGAAGCCATTTGTATATCTACTATCATTACAATGAAAACAGTGATTTTTTTGTTAAATTGTCAACCCTCTAGCATTTTTGTTGAGAGGAAACAGCAGTGTATGTAAGATAACAGTTGTTTTCGGGGCGATTAGGTCATCATGACACTAGCATGTAAACATTATACCTGACCTGAATTGTTGGTTTTTAAGGAGCTATAATTTTCTGTTTGTTACCCTTGAAAAAGTTGGTAACTCCAAAGAAATGCTTGAGAAAGGGTTTCTGTGTTTCACATGGTGCTTTTATTCTAAATAGTCCACAACCATGTCTTTGATTGTATCACAATACACTTCTGGTATTTGTAAACTGCTTGATCAAACTCACACAAATTTATGCCCCTGAGGCTTTACCTCTCAAGCTTTGCCGCTGGAACTCTCTCCTTTGGCTTTTTGATAATAGAAACAGTGCAAGTGTCATCAATGAGCTCCTTTCCCAGCATTCTTATCGTCAATGTTAAAATAGCTCTTATTTGTCTTAACTGGTTTAGCCCGACTACTATTACTGATAGACATCTTTTTTACTAATAAATTTCAAAATATCAAACTAAAAATGGATGAAATTCTTTGAGTAATGAGAGGTGACACCTAGATAGTACAGAGGATAATACATGGTCAGGACACGTCCAGTGTCAAGAGTACAGTACACGTACTGTATTGGTGCAGTCACATTACAGCCATATGGTCCTAGCTTTACTGTAATTCTCCTGTAGAACAGGAGTATTTCAGCAATGTTTCCTTGCACCTGATGCCTCTGTTTCACCTAGCAGTAAATAGGTACAGGACCTGGAAATTGGGCAACTGTTGTGGGTTGCATCCTAGAGGGGGGTCAGATAAGATTCATTTGGTTGGCAATAGTGAGGGACAGGAAGCCTGTTTACCTTACTGAGATCTTCCCCAGGCCAACTAGGGGAGTTGGCCTGGGGGCCAAGCAGTCCCCGCGGCATAGTGGTAAGACACTCGCTTACATGCCGACACATGCCACAGGGACTGCTTCGCCCCCAGGCCAACTCCCCTAGTTGGCCTGGGGAAGATTTCAGTAAGGTAAACAGGCTTCCTGTCCCTCACTATTGCCAATCAAATGAATCTTATCAAGATTTACACTATATTATAACAATTATGAAATGTAAAAATGAGTAAGAATTGAAAAATTTACAGGAATGTTTATATATTTCCATACATTTGTTGGCCAAATTGCAAATTATTCAACTGGGGAGAATTTGCAACTACTGTATTGCAAACCCAAAATATATGATTTGTGATGATATTTGAATTATCAATTGGCTGTGTAATTTTTTTCTGTAGAACTGTATAAATAGTTTTTGACAATCTTTATATCACATTTAATTTGATATACTGTAGGCTTTGAAAAATCTTGACTGGATGATTGAACAAGTTTTGTTTAATTCAACAGGCAATGGATTAATTTAGCTACAAATGAGTTAAAGATTCACCAGTTAAGCCAAAGCACAATTTAAAACCTTTAATATCCACAAGTAGATATTTCATATACATACTGCACAGTATAATATATTGCTTACATGTATAATAGATTTAAAATTAAGGTAATAAAGTATTATTTTTTTAGCTATTCCACTGATACAAGCTAAGGTAAGATCAATGAATGTCCTGTTAGACAGGATTACGGCAATCAGAGCAGGGTGACATTTTCACCAGCTCAACAGGGATGTTTTCCGATGTTCCTGTGAGGTTATAATGGTGCTGTGAAGGCACCGGGGAAAAGCTCAGTCCAACCCATTGATTACAGAAAGTACTCTCATTAACACTCAAAGCCTTTTCAAGCCCTACTAAAATGGCAACAAATAGTCCTGCTGCGACTTCTCCAAACCTGGAACTGCCTACCTGCAATTGCAGGAATAGCAGAAGTAAAAAAATACCTGAGTTTACCTGAGAGTTTACCTGAGAGCCATTAACACTAGTGGCCTTGACAAGGACAAGATGCCAGTGGCTTGTCAAAGGTCCCCCTATTTCCCCTTGATGATCTTTTCCAGCTGTACTTTAAAACCCAACAGTTTTGGCATTAACAGCTTTGGCGGGTAGGCAGTTCCGTTGGTTAATAACCCTGTGGGTGAAAAAGCATCTCTTGTTCTCAGTCCTACATTGTGGCTTATTGAACTTGAAACCGTTGCTCCTTGTTTGTGTTACATCTGACCTTTTGAAGAAATTTTCCGAATCAACATCCTCTAATTTGTTCAGTTGTATTTTAATACCCAATCATAAAAGAAACATCCACCAGCCTCCTTACTAGAACACCTGATTTAATGGCTGAAAGGATGTCCTTGCATCATACAGATCCTGCTGCACCATTTCATCAGGAAATTCCAGGGATAAGAAGAGTAAAGAGAAAAACAGCAAAAATGTTCAGAACTCTGAAACTGCCTCAGCACAGTGCACCTGCAGCCATAACATACAGTAAAAATACTGGCTGATGCAGCTTGAAGGCTCAAGGCCAAAACATTTGGCAATGCAGCAGCTACCTCTAACAAAGCTACATTTTCTAAGGACCACTATTTCTAATGGCTTCAACTGAGACAAGTTTCTCCAATATTTTTGAGGATTTTTTCTAGTTGACTTTTAAGCTGGAGTGCTGTACTGTCTGGGCATTTACTGCTTTGGTGGGTTAGAGTTCCATGGTAAATAACCCCTAATTTGGCTTTTCAGCAGGCCAGGGCCAGCCAGGGATGCCTTGGCCTTGCAAGTAAGGTCTTGGGGTCTGGCCAGGAGTTGGTCTTTTCACCCCTGCAAGTTTCTACTTAGCTGTATACAGCTGCCTTCGTCCATGCTCACATTTGTGAGTTGTTGGTTAGCGTAATTTAGTGTGATATATTCTTTGGGTTTCAATTTTCTTTTTTTTTCGGCGGTGAAGAAAGTCTTCTTCAAGCAGAGATTTCAGCAGTTCTGTGTTTGTCTGAGATCAGTGTCTTAATTTTCTGTACTACATTTTGCCTAGCAACCTAGTCATTGGTCCATCAAATTCTTTCACCTCACACTTGTCCCATGCTTATTGGCATGTTCCCATTCATCTGAGGTTCAGGGACTGCTGGGACTACCTGATAGGTCACACATCTCACCACTTTTGGGCTCTCCCTTTCATGCTGAATCTAGCAACCAGGATATGATTCTACCTGCATCACATCCTTTCATTTAATACACTTAAATTTAGTCTTTATGGGCAACTGCATCCAAAGTGAAGTGGTTTAGTGGAAATTATAATACATACCTCAATTTGGTCACTACTGTGGAGTAGTGGCCAAATAGTGGAGCATTGACCTCAATAGCTTAGATGAGTTGATCAAGATTCATATCCTTTTGCTTAGGCATAGCATATTTAAATTTTATGTTTGTGAAATTGTGTGATTGTCCATCCATCTTCATAGAACTAATGTCTTTGTGTTTGTTTATGACTGGTTCATTTAAGCTCCCAGTTAGCAGCTTAGCCTGCTAGCTTGAGGAAATTTTGCTTTTCTGATAAATGAGCCTAAATCTCAACTGCAGCCTTCACAGTGTTCCTGTGGGTAGGGCTCAGGTGAAGATGAGTTACCTAGCCTCATGGCAGACCCACTCTGGGTCTGGCTCCATTTCTCTCCAAGAATTGCTTTAGCCTGGCTTGTGCCTTTTCTACAGTTGCTTCTGGGATATTGGAATCTCAAGAGCATATTCTGCTGGCTGAATTTTGTTTGCTTGATATATTTCCTTGGCCACTTCTAACTAAAGGCATTAAGAACGTTTCTCCTCTTTGAGGTTCATCAGCAGTTGTAGGATTGTCACAAGTAGCTTCCCTTGGCCTTGAGAAGTGTCCTTTAGTGACTTCATCTGGAGTTTTTGGGGGATTAATTCTCTTGGAGGCCTCAAGCTCCTTTCCTTGAATTATTTACTGACACTTCCAGTGTTGGTTGGGGGCTCTGTCTCCAGCCAATAACATGTAGGCCATGGGTGTTGGTCTACAATGCTGTTGCAGGCTCTGATCAGTGTTTGGGAAATGGCAGCTGTTTGAGTTTCACTCTTGCTCAGTTCTTTTCCAAGAGGCTAGGTAACTCATCTCCACTACCAATGCCAGTGCATTGATAGCATGCTGTCTCTTCTAAGATGGGTCTACCAAGAGGCTAGGTATCTTGTCTTCACTTCAACAGTGCACTGATGTGTACTGTCTCTTCCAGAGTGGGTCTGCCACGAGGCCATAACTCGTCTTCATTTTGACAGTGCAGCAAAGTAGAGACAAGTTTCCTAATCTCTTGGAACAGGAATGATCTAGAGTGCAGTTCAAAAAGCTGTCATTTCCCAAATGTTGACGTGAGCCTGCAACATCATCAGATTTGGACATCGGCTATAGCTTCTCTTCTGGCTCGGCTGGATTTAATCTTTTAGAGTAAGTTACCCTCAAGGAGTTTCATATGTATTGGCAGGCAACCTCTTCAAGTTTCATCTGAGCTGGATGAAGTAGGAAGTGGATGAGAACTCTTTTTCTGAATATATGTGACACATTTGGTAATCCAGAATTTTTTTTTATCTGCATGGAATCACTAACTACCTGAGTAGGTGATAAGTGTTTTTCATAAAACATTTTTTGGCCTCCTCTCATTGGCAGTATTAGATGGACTGGTGGGCTCCTCAAGTTGTTTTGCTTTTGTTAGACCTTTTCTGCATCAGTTCTTCTCATTGTCATTTCTCACCTGGTTCTTTTGGGATTGGAAACTTATGCTAAACACCACTGCTTCCTCTAATTCTTTGCTGGTATCCAGCCTAGATCTGTCAAGTCTTCTCTTTCTTTAGTTCAATAGGGCTTACTTTCATTAATGTTCTTTCATTAGAAAGTAATGCTGCTTGACTTATCAAGCAGCCAGGTGAGTTTTACCAGTAGAACTCACCTGGCTGCTTGATAAGGGTGTTGAGCTGCTTGTATCTTGGCAGGTTTTGAGTTATTCCTTTGTTTGAGGATTTCACCCTTAAGATGTTCTTGCTTGCCCTTGCAACAGGCCCCCAGATTGTTGGGCTTCATGCTCTCCTTCAACATCCTGGCTCCTTCACTTTTGGTCATGGAGATGAATTTATGAATCTTCATCATATTTCAAGTTTCTTGGCAAAATATGAGGTTTATTCTTTCATGAGATGCCTTGTTTCAGGCCTATTTGTCCATCTCTGATAAAACACACACACTGTCCTTTTGCTGCCTTACATCATTATCTCCAGATTCATAGACAGATTCAGGCTAATCTCTCTTCCTAATACTCACACCATGGTGCCCTGTATCACTAAGCTGCTCTGCAGAGTGGTCCAGTGAGTTAACCACAGGTGTATTCTTGGGCCGATGTCCTTTGGAAGTTTGCCATTCTCAAGGCATTCTTCTTGGCAATGTCCTGTTTCAACATCCAAGCTCGAGGCTTCTGGCAAACCTATCACTGCCTTCTACCTCCACAGGATTTCCAAACTACGCTGTCAGTGTGTGCACTTGGACGACTTTCCTTCAGGTAAGCTGCTCTACTCTTGTTGAGGCACTTGGTGTTCTGCAGTGGCTCATTGTTGTATCCATCTACTGCCTGCACTGCAGCTTCACGAACTACACACTGCATCACACGAGGTCAGTTTTCCTCATTTATTTTCTTTGTAATTTTGTTGACCATCTTCTTATACTGCTGCCTTTAAGAGCATCCAGGCTAAGACATCAAGCTTTGAATCGATATGAGAAGCTTCATTTTGAGCAAGACTTGGATGCACCCATTCTCTTCCTTGAGTCTCTGATTTCTCTATTTGTAGTGTTTTCTTTGTGCCAGTGAACATGTGAAATGGCTTGAGGCTGGGATCTTGGTGTTGGCTAGGGTGTAGCAATCAGGTTGCAATTGAGGGAAGCAGTAAGGTGGGAGAGTAGTGGTTTGGTGAGAACACTACTTGGTGATCTCTGTGATGCCAAGTAGGGCTTGGAGAGTTTTTGAGTATTTGAGTAAACTTTTTGTTGTCACTCTGGGTTAGATGGAGCTATTTCATCTCCACTTTAATAATTATCAGTTGCTTTTATATCAGAAGTACTCAGACATGCACACACTTGTTTCTGCCATAATGATATTCCTCTCATCTAACATGTTAGTAACTTCAACAGTGGTCCATCCAGACCCTTCAGAGAAATGTGACCCCCTCCACAATAGTAACCCCTACCAAAATTCTTCTACTAATAACCACATAATAGCAGAGTGTCTCACCCTGTCACAGGTACGCCGCGGAGTTTCAGTGCACGTGTCTTGGGAATGGTGTGGGCCGGATTTGCTATGATCATCGTAGCTTCATACACTGCCAACCTGGCCGCCTTCCTTGTGTTGGATCGTCCTCAAACCTCCCTCACAGGCATCAATGATGCTAGGGTCAGAAGATAAAGTCTTTTTAGTACTGTACTGTAGTTATTTCAGATTCTGTTGAACATGTACTATACACTCTAGGTATTAGACACTTTCATTAGGGAAAAATAAGCCATGCTCAGAAATGTAAATTATTTTACCATGAAGAAATGGTAAGATATATTAAAATAGACAATACACTGCATGGTTTATATGTACTTCAAATGAAGTGAGCAACCATGGCAAAGCAGGCTTCTTTCTGTACAGTATAATGACATTTATGTGGCCATCACCATGTGTTCATTGTGACAACCATAACAGTTAATAATAATAATAATAATAATATTAATAAATAATAATAATAATAATAATAATAATAATAATAATAATAAAAGGGAAGAAAAGACCCAACACATGTGTTAGTATACTGTTATTACACCAAATTTTTGGATGAAACCTACATGCTATATCAGGGTGCTGTAAACATTGTCTACAGCACCTTGATAAAGGATGTAAGGATCTTTCCAAAATTTGGTTTAATAAAAATATACTTAACTAACCCTTTAAGACCCTTTAAGTAAGTTTTTGACTCATAATATGCTTATTATATAAAGTAAGATCATATTGTGTCTTACCTTGAGGTTACCTTGAGCTGGTGCCAAGGAACATTGTCCCAGTGATCTGGTTTCTGTCCTGGCCAGTTAATGGTTTAGTCAACTAGACTCTTGGAGGGTTGAGCTTGAACATGGATCATATTCAAACATACAGGATGACGTAATAGCATGACACCACAGGGACTTTTCAAATGTCTACTACATGACTATTAGGCACTAGGGAGGCACTGGAGAAAAAATCATTCCGGATCTGAATGATCGACTGAGGTTAATTCACATAAAATCAAAGCCTTTCCAAATGCTCCCTATGACAACACTGTACTGGTCATCACCAAACTAGAGCCATCACTAACTACTGTTATCCAGCTTGGTCAGCCTCTGCCGACTGCCACCAAGAGGCAGCAGCACCATGGATGACTCGTGGTTCCTTGCCCAAGCCACTTCACATACTATCTGACTGCTCTGTCATGTACAGTCAACAGTCTGGGACTAGATTTTTTAATTTAGGTTGATTTGTTTTCAGCCATGAAACTTAGTTTCTGGTTTACAATAGGTCATACTTATACATTTACCATTTCAGTCTTTGTACAATACATACAGTAAGAGCTCACTAAATTGAATCTCAATAACTTGGATCTCTGAGCAATTTAGCCAAATCAAATTCTAGATTGTGTTTGCATCATTTGGATAAAAATACAAAATTACTGTATCTTGAAGTTATCTTGAGATGATTTCGGGGCTTGGCGTCCCCGCAGTCTCGTCCTCGACCAGGCCTCCTTTTTGTTACACACCCCCAGGAAGCAGCCGGTAGCAGCTGTCTAATTCCCAGGTACCTATTTACTGCTAGGTAACAGGAGCATCAGGGTGAAAGATACTCTGCCCATTTGTTTCCGCCTCCACCGGGGATCGAACCTGGAACCTCAGGACTACGAATCTGAAGTGCTGTCCACTCAGCTGTCAGGCCCCAGACCAGATGTCAAGCTGTAGCAGGTTTTTGCGGCCTTCATTTATAACACAAATTATATTAAAATAATGCATAACCCTCAAACTGTGCACAGTTTTTTAAATCCCTTTCTAGGTGCTCATAAAAATTCTAAAAAATTATTTCTCCATTTTATATCATAAAACATTTATTTCTGATGTTGGGAAAATATCTAAATACATGTACTGTATTTTCATTTGGTCGTAATGAAGTAAAGGAATGTTGATGTCATATTTTTGATAATTAATTTTCAAGTACAGGACTGTACTGTACTGTAAGAGCTCAGTAATCCAAATTTAGGTAATCTGAATCTTTGGGAAATATGAATACTGTATACAGTATTCAAGTTTGAGTTTTTGACCGCTCAGCTTGAATAATAATTTGGATTACTGCTGAACTAAAACCCAAATTCAAATTTTTTACTTTTTTTTTTTTTACTTTTTTTTATTTTACTTTTTGGGTAAAAATTCAGGTAACTCAAGTATCTGGGTAACTTGATTGGGGGTGAGCCCCATGTAATTCAGTTATTGAGCGTAGACAGTAAACTATTTGTAGTATATTTCTATCTCATGTATCTTCCTGAGTAATAAAAGTTCTTGAAATTTTGCATAGTGGCAATTTGCCTGAACACAGGTGTCAGGAAACAATGATGATACACTTGAAATGGTGGCAATTTTTTTAATGTGGCCTAGGAAGGAAGGTAAGGCTTTCAGGATTTTTACCTATAAGACAAATGGTTGCCAGAGGTTTCTAATATAGAATGATAACCACAGATTTTTTAGGAACTTTGAATAATAAGAGGCACATTAAATTGCTCACAAATGACAGAAGCACCATGGATCTATCGCTTAAGAATGACTGGAGCAGCATGGATCTATCGCTTAAGAATGACTGGAGCAGCATGGATCTACCGCTTAAGAATGACTGGAGCAGCATGGATCTATCGCTTAAGAATGACTGGAGCACCATGGATCTATCGCTTAAGAATGACTGGAGCAGCATGGATCTATCGCTTAAGAATGACTGGAGCAGCATGGATCTACTGCTTAAGAATGACAGGAGCAGCATGGATCTATCGCTTAAGAATGACTAGAGCAGCATGGATCTATCGCTTAAGAATAACAGGAGCAGCATAGATCTATCGCTTAAGAATGACAGGAGCACCATGGATCTATCGCTTAAGAATAACAGGAGCAGCATAGATCTATCGCTTAAGAATGACAGGAGCACTTTAAGGGTTATTAACACAAAGAAAAATTATGCAGTATGTAATATTAAAACAAATAATTATTGATTATTAGAAATATGTACATGTATATGCTATATAGTATAATCCCTGCTTAAATAAGGGATTAATTTTGATCTGGCAGCCCACATATTGTGCCCTAAGCAGTCCCAGGGGCCACCAGCATGTGGCTTTAAGTAGGCTTTCATTATACACAGCTCTTTCCTGGTAGTGGATATACTGGTGCCATCATCCCTCAGTTCATCTATGCTGGGCAGTTTCTTTGGCACTGCTCTGCATCATGAGCAAGTTTTCCTTGTCTTGTTTCTTTCATTCAGTATTCTTACTGTAGGGAGCAGGCAAATGTAATAACTCAGAAATTAGGATTTTTTGAATGAATATGAATGTTCCTGCTGTTCCTCCTCCCTCACTTTCTGTCTCACTTTCCATGCATATTATGAACAGAAATAATATCAGAGAATTTGTGGGATGGCTCAAGCAGGAAAACAGAGAAATGCTTAGTGCTTCCTCATAGTAGTGGTCAATAGGGGCTTACAAAGTAGGCTAACTGGTAGTTAGCAGGAGCCTATGTTTGGCAATCACTGGTCCAGTCCAGATTCTTTTCCAGTGCCTCCCTTGCACCTATTATGACACTGTAGTGGACATTTGAAAAGTCCCTGTAGCATTGTACTAGTATGTTGTCCTGTTTGTTCTTGATCCGTGTCAAAGACATCATTAGGGAGTAACTGATGGCCTGCTCAGAAACATGCTTTTCACATTCACTCATAAAGTTCTTTATCATGCTATATCAGAATATATATAACATCATAATCATATATTTAAAATTAATAAAATTAATAAAATTAATAAAATTCAAAGGATTTTATGACAGGCAACAATGTGCTTCACATGTGCACTGGTCTTCAAGTGGATGTACTGTACTGTCAAATCTATTTGTTTTTAAATAGCTACGAAATCCAATGGAAAACTTCACATATGCGACAGTGAAGGGATCGTCAGTGGACATGTACTTCAGACGACAGGTGGAGCTGAGCAACATGTACCGCACCATGGAGGGCAACAACTATCCTACTGCAGAGGCAGCCATCACAGCAGTCAAGTCTGGGTATGTCTTTTAAAAACATTTAATGAAATGATAGTTTCTATTTACTACTCTTGATAAGCTATTAAGTATAGGGTATTATACTTAGGTGCCTTCAATCAAATAGTTATGTTTAAAAAATTTTAATTTAGTAATTTTGTTTGAAAATTATCAGGAAGTTGAAAGCCTTCATATGGGACAGTTCACGTTTGGAATATGAGGCTGCCCAGGACTGTGAACTGGTGACTGCAGGGGAGCTCTTTGGCCGCTCAGGGTATGGTATAGGCTTAAAAAAGAACTCACCTTGGGCAGACAGGGTGACTCTGGCTATCCTGGAGTTCCATGAGAGTGGTTACATGGAAGAACTAGATAACAAATGGATTTTACAGAACCAGGAAGACATGTGCAACACAGATGAGAAAGCGCCGGCAACACTAGGTCTCAAGAACATGGCGGGTGTATTTATCCTGGTTGCTGCTGGCATTGTTGGTGGCATAGGACTAATCATTATTGAAATAATTTACAAAAAGCACCAGATACGTAAACAAAAGCGGCTGGAAATTGCTCGACATGCTGCCGACAAGTGGAGAGGAGCTGTTGAGGTTTGTTAAAAAAATAAATCTAGTGTATATTTCTCTTTGTTTTCAAGCAAGAATGAATATGAAAACTTTGCAACAATATAGAACGCAGATTTGTTTTTGTATAATTATTAGTGATTTTGCATTTTCAGAAACGGAAAACTTTGCGAGCCTCTATGATGATGCAGAGAAGACTCAAGGCAAATGGGGTTAATGAGCCATCAGTGATTTGTGTCAATGTTGAAAGTGGGTCTGGAGCTGGATCTGGAGTTGGGGGTGCAGCTGGGACAGGGGCGGGAGCTGGTGTTGGTGCTGGGGCTGCAGTTGTGAGTTCTGCAAGTGGCGCTGCAGCAGCTAGCATAGGAGCTGCTGATCTGCCTCGGATGCTTCCTCCACCACCACCAGCACCACTAGCACCTCCTTCACCTCCAGGCCTACCTCCAGATGTGCCCCCAGCGCCTCCTGCACCCCGATGGGGCAATGACATTCGGCAGCGTCATGTTTCAGCTCAGGATGAAGGTCTGCCTCCACCTCCCCCACCCCCTGCAGGCGTGGACACCATGCGGCTGCACGCCTCTTACAAGAACCTATTCGGCCCTGACCCGCCCGATCTGGTGGCGTGAGCATCTACTGTAGCCTCTGTATCAGAGGTAGCCAGGTTTACAGGGGCAAGTGATCCTGGCAGGGAGGCCCACTGACTCCCCTCTTCATTACGTCCACTCGGCGGCGCCCCGGGCCACGCTCCCCTCAGGCCACTGTGCTGTGCACCATCAATGGCCTGCCAGCCAGGCCAGGGGGGGCACTAACTACGCTTCTCACTCGTCAACAACATTGTATAAACCCATGGACATTTATAGCATGTTATCAGTGGGTCATAGAACCTTGACCACCCTAACTTTAATTGTTTATTTTGGTAAAACACATTCAAGCCCTTCTGCAACTCCTGGTTAGAAAGCTAAATATTATTTAGTTAAGGTAAGCCACACCAGATTTAAAACAGTTGATGAGGGAACTTGTGTGTGGTTGTATAAGAGAGCCAGTAGACACACTCCCATAGTATTCCCTGGGAGCAAGAGGGTGTGCTTGTTGATCTGTTGTTGTCCTCCCATCCTGCACCCTCACCAGGAGTCTTTTAGCTAGGGAACATTAGTGTGGAGCCCTGACCAGTGTGAGGGACAGGGGGGGGGGCTGTCCCTTTAAGCTGTCAGTATGAGGGGCGAGTGGCAATGAGTGCCCCCTCAAACTGCTGGTTTGAAGGGACAGGCAACATTAAGTACTCTTCATGCTAAGTGTGAAGCCTTGTGGCAATGAGTGCCCCTTATTACTACTAGTGCATTGTGGGTAAGAGTAAATTTCACCTCTTACCACGATAATGAAAAAAGTGTCCTGTCAAGTGGAGGCTGCACGTAGCAGGAATGGTTACCAATTACGACCATTTCGTATCGCCTATCTGCAGTGAGCAGGTAACTGTTCCATCACCAAATTAGTGTTAGGAGGTGAATAGAAGCAAAGCCTTATCACATCCACTGGTGTTAATAGTCGGTGACGGTGCACACTCCTTCATGCTGTCAGTATGAGGTGTAGGTACCTGTGTGTGCCCCCCCTCCCCCCCCTTATCCCACCACACATCTTTCTGTTAGCCTTGTAAGGCCCTGCTAAATATCTGGAATCTACATTGTTGATGATACGCTTATTATCGTTGTGTGTTGTGACTACGGACAAGAACAACCACACACAGACAAACATTGGGCATACAGTAACCTTGAGGTGCTGTGTTGATGACTCATGGTGTGGTGGTCTGTTCCCGTGGTTGTTTACATGTATACTTATTTGTAATTTCTGAGGCTGAATATGATGAAATTTGACTGAAAATACATTTTTCCACAAAAAAATTAAAACATGAAAAATACTAGTTATTACACTGATTATAACATAGTAATGTTGAAAAAATATTGGTAGAAAATAAATTGCTAAAAAAAATTTTACATTAATTATGATTTCAGTCACATTAAGTAATGAATAAAATTGGTATTATAATCTATAAAAAAATACAATATGTACCACTAATAAACAAAGATGATATATATCACTGGGAAGACCGACCAGCTTTCCTATGTTTGGTCATGTGGGCTGATGATGATGATGATGCTGGAACTCATAGTGCCACAAGTGGATGTTCTGGCCCAGAAGTATTGCAATAAGGAGTGATGAGCCTTATGACATGACTACTGAAGGGTGAGAATAACCTAGTGTGTGGCGTAGAAAGATGTTTAGGTGTGTGTGAATGTGTGGATGCATGCATGTGTTGGTGTGTTTGATACAAGGATCCAGAATGGAGCTAAACAATGTATTGGTGTAGTTATGAGTTTATGAAAGTTTTAGTATAATTTCATGACATATGTATTTATTCATTTGAAGCTTGAAATGTTCTTCCATAACTGTGGTAAATTTAGTTTAATTTATACAGTACCAATTTAAAAATGAAATCATGTATTCAGATATCATATCCTTATTCCAGTCATTTATGATTGACATTTCACATTGGACTAACTCTATTGGGTTTAGTGATTTTGTCGCCATTGCAATCAGTTCTGAGAATATGACGATTAGTAGAGCGTGATTTAATAAGTTTTGCATGTTTTCGACTAAGGAAGTTGTATTATTATTCGGCAGGGGTGACCGGAGATGAGTTATAACAAATTGTAAAATGTTTGAGCTTCATATTATGAAAATTAAGAGTGGACACCCCCTTGTTTAATACAAAATAAAAACAAGAACAAACATCTTGTATCCTTGGCTATTCCATACATTACTTTTTACTTGAACTATTATAAACTTGGGCATTTTCCTAATCATTCACACAGCTCCAGTCACCTTGTTGATGCTTAGTACAAATTCTGTAAAGATGGAATTACAGGTGATTGATTAGATTGGTTCCCATAACTATTCATAATTTCAGTCTGTATTTTTCCTCTCTGTATGCTATAGTAGACACAAAATTGGTGCTGAGTAGCTGTCCAGAGTGTTCTAAGGGTTGTACCGTGACACAGTGACTGACAGGTCATGTCCTGGGACCATTTGTCCACACAGGGGCTGGAGACTGGTGTGGGTGCATAGTCACAGGAGCATGTGGGGGGTAGGTGTACTCTTGAAGTACTTCAGGATAGTGCTCCTCTTTACCTAGTAAGCAACTCTGTTATACATAAGGTATATCCAATTGTGGCTGTGTTTATATTGCAAGGTTATACTTCATTAAGTTTAATAAATTCTCATTTCATTTTCAATATATAGTTCTTTTCTAAAATATGGCAATAAAATTACTAATGCAGGTTGTGTGTCCTGAAAAAATAGATAATATTTTTAAGAAAATATATACAGTACAATATTTACAGTATATAAGGGGGTGGTAGGAGAAGACAATATGTGCCAGTGCACATGGGAGCCTGATAAGGCTCCCCCGGGTGCTGCATATCCTCTTCTTTGAGGCTTGAGGGTCCCTACTAACAACCAGGGGTGGTACCCACTTATATTTATATATATATATATATACATACATTATAATACATAAATACATACATACATCTCATCGTGTAATTACACTTAGGTAATTACACAAGATGTCTCAATGATTACTTTCTATGACTATAAAGTCATCCATTATGACAAGACAATCAAGTTACATATTTAATATGCCATGTGCTGCAAATATTCGACATAATGTGACTTAATCGGAATATTTTTTTTATATATCATGTGTAAACTCTATATTTGAAATCGGGGACGTTTGGGTAGTTAACCTGAGGGGAACATAGATGTCTTCATCAATATCTCAAGGAACACAGGACAAATGGCTTTGCCTTTGGCAAGTTGAGCAATGATGTTTGGGAACCAAACTAAACATTCACACAAATTCTATGAAATTTAGATTTATTGTTATCGTAGATTGTTATTGTTGTTCAGTTTGGTTACTTTGTTTATGCTGTAATTATAAATTAGACATTAGCTAAATTTGCTTACTTGAGTAATACATAAAAGTAAGTTTTTAAGTATTTTTTAAGTTGTTATGGATAAAACTTTACCACTGAGTTGATAAGTCTTTTATATGGGTTACACAGTTTGACTTGATTAAACTTTGCCCTCAGACTCCTTTTTTCTCTCATGCTTAATTTGATGTCTAGTATGATGCATATTAATTAATGATATTTTTGAGGGCTAAAAATTACACTTATCATTTAAATCATTCTTGTTAAATAAGATCTGTATTTTTTTCCTGGCATGGTAAACCAATAAGCACATCTCTATTAAAATTCCCTTAACAGGCTGGCTTGTAAAGGAACTGATTCACCATTCATCCTTATCAATGCTCATGAGATTGTTAAACATTTAGTCTACACCTTGAGTGGTGGATATATCCAGAAACACAACTCGTTGAGATGAACGGTTCATCACATAACCGCTGACATCAGCAGCTCCCAGTAAGTAACCAAATGGTAAATACTGCATAAGTAAATGACTGGAGCTTCTGCTGCCACTGATCAGGTGATGTACTATCATCTGATCTGACCTTTTTTCTTTCTTTTTTTCAAACATTATACAGTATATATGTTGATGGAGGGTTGCACCATGTCTTATATCAAGACAGAAGCTCCTTCAGCCTCCATTGTGCACTCTCAAAACCTTCTTTCATAACAACTTTTTTTTTATAGCAAATAATATTCAGTATTACAAATAAACAAGTAAAGGAAAGTGTCAGTAATGAGAAAAAAATGAGTCAAGTATCACACACTGACTAACAGTACAGTATAAATATCAGTAATTTCTCATCATGCTGTTGTTGGCTGGTAATCTAGCACTCTTTCTTCTTCCAATACATTTTGGTTACCATGAGACATAATCACTACATACACTGACATTCTTGATACATTCACCCTACAGCCACTGTGCTGGACACATTTTTATCTTTTTTTTAATGAAACATAAACACCTGGCAAAGATAGCTATATACTGCAATATCAGTTTATAGGCCCCAAATCACTATCATGGACAAAGTTGTATATAGAAAAATAAATGTAAGTACCACAATTCCACTATTTAATTTAGCGTATCATTCAGCATACATAATGTATAATGTATGAGTGTATTGGCAGACATGACTATCTAAACTTGCAAGAAATTACAAAGTGCAATTATAAAATAATCACAGTTTAGGACATCATACTGGATAAGTGTCCTGATGGAAACATTTAACAAAATAAAATCATGAAAATTAAAAATAATAGAATCCAAGAAAAGTTCTTGATGGTTGTAATGAACAATTAAAAATTGTACTGTATACTGTACGAATTTAAATATGGACTAAAGTATCTTTTCAAATAAAAGTTAATATTGCTTTCTTATATCATAAAACAAAAATTTGTCGAAACAAAAAATTTATTCCATTTATAACTTACTGTATGTTGTATCTTATGTATATTGATTAGCAGATTTCCAAATTGTATGTGTCCACCCTATTCAAGTTAGCCAGACACTTGAGTTAGCCAAATTTTTAGCTGAAAAGTAAAAAATGAACAAATTTGAATTTATTCAGGTTTTTGCTTGGAAGAAATCTCAGTAATCCAAATTTGTATTCGAGTTGAGCAGTCAAAAACCCAAACTCAAATTTATCTGGATTACCCAAAGATTTATGTTATTGGAATTTGGATTACTGAGTTCCTACAGTATTTCAAAGCTAGGAATGGCATCTCAAACTTTCAAATACAGCACATATTATTATTATTATTATAGTTTTATGATTATTATTATTCATTTTGCAAACCCTACTACTGAATACTATCTTGACAAATATTATTGTTCACAAAACGTTTCAGAGCTCTATACATTACTCTTTTTTTTTTTAGCTTGTATAAGGGCATAGTAATCATATTTCAATATATAAATGTGACAACACAATAACCATTAATGTATATACTTGTAATACAGTTTTAGCTTAATAAAGAATAATGATATACCAGTACAAACAAAATACTGTATACTAGAAAGTTTCTAGTGTTGAATGCAATGAGATGTCTCTTTATGGTGGGTCACTCGTTACTATAACCTGGAAAGAATCAAGCCTTGAGGAACAAACCATGACTCTGACCCATGAGCACCTACTGGGGCCAGGACTAGAATTTGGCCTGCTAAGAGAGGTAAAGGGAAGCCTTGGGACAGAAATTACCACCAAACTAAGCAAAAGATCCACCTGAAAGTCAAAATGGTCAAAAGCAAGCAATTGTTTTCACCTAGATGCACTTCCTTGCCACCAGATGGCATTCCAAGCAACTCGGGGTCCTGGTCAGCCAGCCAGCTCATTTATGACCTGTCTCAACTCCACCAAAAAGAAAGGAAATGGGTGGGCTCAGTGAGCTACTGAGTGGTCCTGGCCCAAAAGAAAAAGGCATTTCATTATACTGTAATACATTAATCACTGGATTTCTGGAAGGGGCCCCCTTTAGTAACTCTCCAATGCTATCTTATTACACAACCTCAACAGAGGATTCCATCAAATCTGAAATGGAAACATACATAAAATGAAACAGAAAAAATGGACAGCCAGGTCTTTCACACAGAGTGAGGTGGTCAAAGAGATAAGCCAAATGCCAAGGCACACAACTCTTGACCAAAGAGTTGTATGTTGCCCAAATGTAACACGAGCAGTGTGACCAAAAGGCCAACACCCAATTCAACTGTTAAAAACCACTGTTTGGGTATTCGTCATTTTGCCACAGACATATTCATAAATGCCAACAAGGATGCAGACTTGTGGAGGTTAACCTAAGGCTGGCAAAGCTGCACCAGCTTCCTAATGATTTTGGAAAGGCAAGCCTTAGAACAAGGAACCAGGGAAAGGAGATGAAAAACAAAGTATCAACATACAGATCCCAGTTGTCATGTAAATAATGTCAGACTGCAGTAACAGGATAATGAATATGATGTACCCTGACCTGACAAACCAAGAGTTAATCACCAAAGGACCTCTCCAAAAATCAGTCTTGTCATTATTAACTAAAAGTGAAAGAGAGAGCTGAAGCAGAAGAAAATGAGAAATAGGACCAAGAGTACAGTATAAAAATTCCACTTCCAGATATGATGGGTGGACAAAACAAGACAATAATATATCCAGTGACCAAGAAGACTCTGGAGGAGCAGTAGCTAGCCAGAGTCAACTTGAAAAAGTTTGTAGAAGCACTCATCTTTCCCAAAGCAAGGAAGTGAGGCTCTGCCAATATTAAATGACATTAAGGCCCTGAGCAGCATAAGGGTTAAATGACTGTATTAGGCAATAAATAAATGATACAGTAATCAAAGAAGAGTCAGGAAAGGCAGGATATCACCAATGGAACTGATACAGAAGATAAGTGGCAAAGAGGAAGAGCTTGCCATGCCACTTCATAATGCCTCCTTGAAGAAAGCCACACATATACAACAGAAGGTCCATCACTTGGGCCTTATACAGGTGATGATAAACCAGATCTAAAAATTCCAAATGCAAAGATAGGTAATTCTGGTGATCCACTGGAAGACCAAGACTGGAAAGTGAGAGGATTTAGAGTTTGAGGTAAAAAAAAAGCAGGAAACCATGAATGAATCGATCACTGGATCCAGGAGGACGTTTGTACATACATCTCCAGTTTGGCCAACATGGGAAGAAGCAGCTGGACTAGAGGCAAGATGTACTGAGAATTCCACCTTGAGGTTACCTTGAGGTTACCTTGAGGTGCTTCCGGGGCTTAGCGTCCCCGTGGCCTGGTCGTCGACCAGGTCTCTTGGTTGCCGGACTGATCAACCAGGCTGTTGGACGCGGCTGCTCGCAGCCTGACGTATGGGCCACAACTGAAGTTTAGGCACAATGCATTGACCATGAATGTCTTGCAGTCTGGAAATGGAGCCACACAGATTGAATGGCTCTAATTCCAGACTGCGACAAACAGGTATACTGCAGGACAGCCCAAAGTCTTGCAAAGTCAGAGGAAGGATGCCAACACATCCATAAACAACTTGAGGGAGGGCACCATGGAACAACCCAAAAAAGCTAGAAGAGAAAAATGACGAATCAAGATCTGTGAGCCAAATGACGCCTGGACCTGACAGTCCTACCTGCTGAAACAGCACTTACCAAAGAAACTGGTAGAGCATCTTCAGCCAAACTGAGCCCAAAAGGTACACCACATAGGCTAAGTTCAGACTGCCCAACTGATGCTAGAGAGAGACTGATAGAAAAGTCAGGCATTCCATACCCGAGCTTAACAAGTGTTCAACTGCAACACAGCCTCTGTGGCAGGAATAGTAAGGCCATTCTGGTATTCCAGACCACCTGAGAGGCCACTAACTGAAGCTGCCTTTGATTGCTGAAAAATCCAAAATGAGTCAACTGGGAAAGAACTTAGTTCCTTGCTAGCCAACACCACTTAACTTAGAAGTCAGTGTATGACAGAGTAACCCGTCCTCCTAATAGAATGTTGCATTTTGACACATACTTTACCCAAGGCCAGAAATTTTTGTACTAGAAAGTGGTAGTGGTTTGCAAAATTGACATACTGTCCTGTTTTCTGTTTTGGGTCCTCTGGTAGGTTAGGATAAGGGCACTTTAGTATAACACTTTCTTGACATTGGGAAACCTTAGGAGGACAGGCTGGACAGAGCCCAGTAGAACCAAGTTTCACCGGTCATGAACCAGGCTCATGAATGACCTGGCTGGCTGGCTGACTGGCGCCCTTATTCACCTGGGACTGTCATCTGGTAGAGGGTGAATGTATCTAGGCATTGATCTCATTGTTGAATTGTTTGCATTGCTATGTCAGGGTTAGAAATTTATCCAAGCAGGTGCTTATTTTGGAGCATTTTGAATTTCTGGTGGGTCTTTAGCTCAATTCTGTGGTATTCTTTTGAGTCCCATGTTCCTCTTCATCTCTTTTAGTAGGTAATATTTGGTCTTGGCTTCCAGTATGCACTCGTGGATTATAAGAATTGTGGTGTGTTCATTGAGGCTTGGTGGTTCCCAGGTTGTAGCATTGGGAAGCTACTGAGGGTCTTCCCAGAAAATGGGATACTGGATTTTATAAACGTGCTTTTCATTATTAACTGGAAAAGATTGAATGCATAATACTTAAAAAAATCACCGATTAAGTGGAACCATGTCTACCAAGTTCAGCATATATACATTTTATGCATACATTAAAAATCAGCTAAGGTCCTATGGAAGCTCTTAGAGCCAGCTCCTATATGATCCTCCCAGGTCTTTCATCATCGGCCAGGCTCTTATGACCGGCACCAGTGTAAATGATCGTGTAATACAAAAGAAAAATTCGTGGCTCTTGAACACCTCCTGCAATTTTAAAATAGAAGTATATAAATTAGATTCCGTTACCAATTTGCAAACTACTGTTTGGTCATGGTGTCCACCCATCACCTTACTAACTCTGCAGTGGCTGGTTAAGGTGAGTTCTTTTGTCTGGACTCTCTTTAAAATGTTGCGTCAGTGCAGGGGGGGGTTATTCCATGCTATTATTGTTTGCTTCACAGCTTGATATACTGTACTGGTCTTTTGCATGCTACTGACTATAGCTTTCCTCTGCATCTGTGTTTTGGGTTTCATTTTTTGGCACTGTCTGACAAAAGCCAACAGCCCCAGAGATACCCTTTATAAAGTTATTTAATAGTTCCTATAGTGTGGTTCGGCCTGGGCCTGTGCCTAGGACAAAAGCACACTGGACTCATATATGCACACACTCAGAGGTCTGTTTCACATTTCTATTTGGGTTTATGAGGTGACTTCCTTTTTTGGCTTTACTGTACTTGAGGATGTTGTACGATATCTGTTTACAGTACTGTATTTTCTTTTTAGTTCAATCACTGTCTACACTAGCTTTTTCTTGCACATAATGTATGATGTTTGGTTAGCTCACACGGTGTGCATACTTCTTGCAACTGGGAACAAGACAATTAGGCTTCCTCCTCAGGCTTAGTTCGTTTATGTTTTTATGTTGATAATCATCCTTGCTGCATCTAGCATTCTCCCTGTTGGCTGCATTGTCATTTACATCCATGTATATTTTCTATTTGTATCTGCAGAATTGCACCATTAGCTCTTGGACCCTGCCTTTCTAACCAATTTATTTTTTTTTCTCTATTATGTGTATTACATATATTTTTCTCTAATAAACACACACACACGCAAACATCCCCAGGAAGCAGCCCGTAGCAGTTGTCTAGCTCCCAGATACCTATTTACTGCTAGGTAAACAGGGGCATCAGGGTGAAAGAAACTCTGCCCATTTGTTTCTGCCTCTGCCGGGAATTGAACCCGGGCCCTGAGGACTACGACCTCTGAGCACTGTCCACTCAGCTGCGAGTCCCCAGGGTATGTGTGTTACCAGTGATGGTTGTGAACTTCAATCCTGCTAGAGTTTTCTTGACTTTAAAACTCAAGATTTTAAAAATTCAACACAGTTTTGGCAGTTACAGCTTCGGTGGGTAGGCAGTTCCATGGGTGGGTGAAAAAGCATCTCCTGTTCTCAGTCTTACATTGTGGCTTGTTGAGCTTGACATTGTTGCTCCTTGTTCGTGTTACATCTGACAGTTTGAAGAAATTGTTCGGATCAACATCCTCTAACTAGTTCAGTTATTTTAAATGTTTCAGTGAGATCTGCCCTGTCATGCCTGGTTTGCAGTGTTGTTAGCCCAGTGGCCTTCAACTGTTCCTGATACGGTTGAGTTTGGTTCCAGTACTGTATCCAGGTACAGTACTTACTAAACATTACCTGTAAACAGTACAGTAAGCAGTATCAGGTGCTTACCTCGTACTGCCTAGCTGTCAATTCTATATTTTCAGTAGAGAAGTGGAAGCCTTTCTGCTGAACTTCGGTCCTGAACTAGATGGAAGTTTTCCGTCTTTAATGTTCTACTGAATTTACCAGTCTTTGGACTTTCCCCTAACTGCTCTTATGTGCCTGCCTTTATCCATGTCAATGTTCTTTCCTTATTCTAGACTCTTCAAGGTCTGCTTCCATCAGGCCAACAAGGTCTACTTTTTGGTTTTACAGGAGATGTTTGCTGCTCAGCTGCATTTTTGAGTTATCTTTCTTGGGTCATGTGTATTACCTAGGACAGATGTTGCTCAAGGCCCTGCACAAGTTTCTCTCTTCAGCAGCTCATTATGCCCAGGGCTTGTATGGTGCATGCCACCAACTTCTAGTGGAGTATCCTGCTTCCAAGGATTCCTCTCTATGCATTTTACAGTTTATTGCTATGGTAACCTCCACGTCTTTCATTTAAGCTCTTTGCTAATGTTAACTGTGTGAGATGGCACTTTTCACCAGCCTTCATTATGCTGATTCAGTACAGTGAAGTGTGCCCATATCAACATCCTGATTTGGATGGGGTTCTGGCATACATTTTTTCTTTGAGACTCGACCCTTAAGTTCAACTTGAATGGTTCTCCGGTTGTGCATCTTCTTAAATGGCCCAGGAAGCGTCAATATTGTGATGTTTTTAATTTCCCTAAACCACAGCAATTTTTACGCTCAATTGGGGTATTCTGTTGGTTTCTTCCATTGAGTTACTGGAATTTGCCTATAATATTACCTCTGACTTTTTGAGCTTTAGTTCTTGATGTACCATATTTGGTCTTTCCCAAGTGGACCATTTTACCTCTACATGGCAAGTTTATGTGGCTTCATTTCCTGAAATGGAGGCACAATATTTATGATGAATGGGATGTGTGTCAACCAGAATTAGTAAGAGATGTTTTATGATTTCACATTGTCAGGGACAGGAAACCTGTTTGACTTATTGAGGTTCCCTCAGCTAACAACTGACCTTCCTCAGGATGCAACCGACAACATTCACTTAACTTCCAGGAATCTTTTTATTACTACTACTTAAAAAGACATCAGGCATAAGAAAATATGATGAAACATCTTGTCCTTACACAGGAATCGAGTTCGGGACCATTCAATTATAGTCAACTGCAATATTTCAACGGCCCATGCTGGTGAAGTTGTGGAAATCTGTGGACTGAGTTCAGCCCTAGTTCCCAGATCAGCTTTTGAACTGACCTAACCTGGTCAAATTTGCTGATCTGCATTCCCAGCAGATCATTGGTGGATACTGTATGGTATATATTTCTCAACATGCTTCCCTTTGCATGTCGAGTTTTTAGGGTTGTTTTATGGTCAGTTGTTTGGGTGGTAGGTGGTCGATCTCCACAATCTCTATGCTTCTTTTAGTCTCCAGTATGAGGTTGCTAAGTACGTACTGTAACCGTTTCTTGTATTCCACCAATCTTTATACTTTTGGTGGCAATGCTATTATTTTTTCTTGGTTATTTGTTGAGCATTACATTATGCTCACAACCAGCATAATTCTCATTTTCTTTTCTCACCAGCACTTCAAAATGGTCGGATCTTTCAGAGCCTCATTTATTTAGTTGTTTTATGAGATTTAAATCTTTGTCCATCACATGCTTCTTTGGAGGCTGATTGGTCATTGGACTTGACTTTTTTATCTTTTCTTGTTTTTTTAAGTTTCCTTCCTTGGAGGACACTACTTTTAAAGTGTTGATTCTTCTTGTGCTAGCCAGTGGCAGTTAGACTGATGAGCTCAATGCTCTTCATCAAGCAGAGTTTGGTGTTTGGTCTTGGCAATCAGTTGGTCCAGTGGCAGCCTCTTTTGTCATTTCTCTCCAACAATGGAGAGAACTCCAACTATTCTGCCTGCCTTTTGTTGTGACCCTTTCATTCTTGCATTCTTCAATTATCTGAGCTGCTGTGAATCATACACTGTATCCCAAGGAATTGTCAGTACTTTTGGACTTCTTGCTACTGCTTCTTTCAGATCTGTTACTCACTCAGCCTGTGCTCTTTGGCTTCGCATACCAAGGTTTGCCTCTCCTAGATTTTGAGATGTTAAAGCTTAGTCAATCTCGGGTGCAACCACAAGCAGATCTGAAGAAATAGGGCATATAACCGCTTTCTGCTCAACTATATTCTGTTGGAGCATCAAAGCCATTGGGCTTTAGAGATTGAGCTGGATTTTTGCTGCTAATTATCTTCATAATGGACCTTATCCCCAGTTGTGATGCATCACCCTGGACCATCTTCCCTCACTGTGGTTCTGGCTTAGTAACTTGGTTCCTTTGACTTCTCCATCATTCTCTGGCTGCTCTTCTCAGGTTAGTGCCCTGTCTTCATTTATTTGTTATTTTTTTGCTTTGCTTGCCATGGATAATTTGTTAAGGAACTTCCAAGGGGCCTTAGCTCAGAAATAAGGATTAGAGTGTGAAACACTTTTATGAGCCAGACTCTTTAATATGTCTTTACCAATAGTTTGCAGAATGATTATTAGTCTGACTTAATACTTCTAATTCTCACTTGCAGGGGGTGTTTGTAAATGATTCATTCTTTTGTACAGTTACCTTGCGATGATTTTTGGGCTTAGCGTCCCTGCAGCCTGGTCCTCGACCAGGCCTCCCATACTGTACCAGTACTGTACTCTATTACATCGAGCTGGTACATACAGTGGTGGATTGAGTTTGACTCACCACTGTCTCCCTTCCCTCAATACATGGCAGAATCACTTACAAAGAAATCTGCCATGATGGGAATCAAAATCAAGAGAGCCTGGTGAGTGATATAAGTCCTGGGTATACTACACAGTATAGAAGCTGGCTATGGAAGCACCTGAGTGTCTGGCTCAGAGAGGGAACATTTCACTGCGCACAACACCCTATTTTTAAAACACAAAATAATATGATGAACTGTATACAGTACCAATACTGCAATGTAGTGAACATGTGAAGTGATAACAATTCATGCAGAATAAGGGGGCAGACGGAACTAAATTACTCTGCATTAGAGTGAGCATGAATAAAGGAAGTACAGTACAGTAAATTAGAATTTAGAACACTACATTCCCGTAGGTTTCAATTATTTTAATTTTATTTATTTTCAATCTTTTTGATACACACTTTCATACAAATACAGTAGTAAATTGTTTGAATTTAAATCTCATAATTTAACACTTTATGTTAAATTAACTGAGGCGGGACCAAAGAGCCAAAGCTCAACCCCCGCAAGTACAACTAGGTGAGTACTTTGGTGGTGTCGTCTGTCTGCATGTTCCCGACCATAAACCTTCTGGGCTCCCCGGGCTGCTCGGTGATGCAAAAAAATGTTTATAATCATTTTACGTTTTCTAAATTATTTGTTGGGTTATAAATATAAATTTCATGTCAAAATATTCGCAAATGAATTCTGTAGAGAATGGATGAAAAAATATGTGAATTTATAATACTATAGACTGTGTGACAATGATGAATATACGAATGTTTATGAATAGCAATTGGATGATGTGTTTTAGCATCATTGGTGTATTTACTGTTGGAGATGTATGATGCATTTAAGCATCATCGGTATATTTACTGTCGGAGATGTATGATGCATTTAAGCATCATTGAATGCAAATGTTAATATCTCATTGACATGCAATAAAAGTACTTTTGATAATCTACAAAAGGCTGTCAGCAGTTACCAATATATAATATAGACTAGATCTTATTTAGCCTTACACCTGTGTTTATACATTGAAAATAAACAATATACTTGCCATCGAGAGATTAGCTTCACAGTAAAATTCATGGCACTGTCTGAAACAAGCTTATTAATGTTGGGATTATAGATGTCATTATATGATATAGAGAGTATTAGTGGACTACATCACATCAGGTCTTAATAGTATTATTTCTCATTTTTAATATTTTATTTCAGTACTGTATCTAAATCTGCTTTATTCTTAATACAGTAAAGTACAAAAATATTAATGCCTGAAAAATAAGCTGTAGACTGTACAAGTAATAAACTGAGTAAAGGCACTGTAAGATATTCAATCATAAATTAATAATAATGTGTTTTTTCTTAAGTGCATAAGACATTGATGGCCACAATTGTGCTTCTTAAAGACCACATGTGGGCCACCAGATGCACATCTGTGTTCTAAAGCAACACTAGTATGCTTCATTCTGCACAAACACAAACTGATTAAGCACCATCACTGAAACTAATCATGCTAGTGATAATAATATTGTGCGATTTTCAAGGTTAGGCCACATTAAACCAATAAACAAATACTGTATAAACCTTATTCCAAAAGCAGTGGAAAAAAAATGTAAGATGATAAATATTTAGTAAAAGGTGTTGATCTGTGTGTGTGAACTCACCTGAAACACTCCACCTGATGCATTACGATGCAACACACCCCACCCATCTTTATACAACTTGTACTGTACATTAAACATGGCAACACCCGAATGACTTGCATTACCGTACATCATTTTGTACAATCAAATTGTTCTTTGCAGTACTAGCACATCTCCCAGCAATTATTCATCATATTTAGCAGTATTACCACACTGTTTTACAAATGTATTTCTCTGCAGTATTCTCACACACTGCAACAGCATACTCAAAGCAGTGTTGCAATCCATCTTAACACTATCACTTACATTACAGTACTAACATGTCACCTTTTAGCAGTATATTCTGCAATATTGATTCATCACATTGTAATAGTATGCTTTGGTATGCTATACAAATAGTATGGTATGCTAATAGTACGCTATACATTATACATTATAATGTTTTTAATTGAATAAACAGCACACTGCAGCAAAAGGCTCAAGTACTTTGCAATCATAATACAGTATATCACATATGTTGCAATACTTTCACAGTACTTACACAATATTTTATAATGCACTTCTTACTCTATAATATAGTAAGTAACAATAGACAATAATGCAGTACATAACAATACATTATAATATAGTACATAACAATACACTATAATTTTGTATGTAACAATACACTTTAATATATCACTTACACAATGCCAAATAATACAGTACTCAATACACTACAATACAGTTTGTACATAATATACTATAACAAGAGTATGTATTTACATAATACGATCTAGTAAAGTATTTACACAATACAGTACAAGATACCTCTAATACAATAAGGCTATGTTTTGCAACATTTTTATGTTGTACATTTCCTTTTGTCTTCATCAAGTTTTCGTATTCATACCAATGAACACAAATTTCCCTTGTAAATCTGAGATTTCTCCAATGAAAAATATATATATACACCGGTATGTATGTATGTATGTATATATATATATATATACAGTATGTATGTATATATATATATATACTGTACATGCATTGTTGTATGCTTGTTGGTGCATCAGCAGAGTGAGAAGCACTGCTAACACTTTCCTTGTGATTCTCGAGACCTTGCAACTTTGCCCTTGGTGTATTAGCTTGTATTTATCTAAAGAGTTATGTTATCTAAATGTTTAAATGAATATTTCATGATACACAATGTATATATCATTATTTGTTGTCTGTGCTTTGTTTTGTGCCATAATGTTAATGTCTATGAGTTCTTTCATGTTGTAAATGTGTCATAAGTTGTATGCAGTGCCAGCTAGCTCCACTCTGGACCACATAACGGGTTTGTACATTAATAATCACACCGTATTAACCTTACCTTTATATTGTTGTTGCCAGAGATAACAAAATTTGGTTTTAAGCTTTTTTTGAAAAGGTTGTTTCTGAGCCAAATTACTGTATTTGGATGAACCCTTAAGTGAGATCCTATCGTGTACTTGGAAATGAATCATGCAGTCAGGTAGACCTACATGAAGCATGTTGACGGGGAAAATTTTCAAGTGCAGTATCCCTATAGGGTCATATTGTGTTAAGCAAAATACTACATACTACTCAGTCCAGCCAGCAAATGCAGTTAATGTCAGACCATGAATCTGACAAATCTGACTGAATCAAAGTTAATCCCAGACCTTGAATCACCGTGAATGTAGCATATGCAAATCATGCACTTGAGAGTAGGCATGCAGTTGACTTGGCTATTGTCCTGGAATCACATGAGTTATTGTCTTGGGGTTCACAAACAGACCAGTCTGTGTTAATAAAATGCTAGTCCAGTAGACATCGCCGAGTTTTTGCATCTGGACTTCAGCATCTTGTGTCACACCTAACTCCTCAGTAGCATCTCTTCTAACTCCAACATCATCTTTCATCTTGTGAGAACATAAAAATGAACATAAAAACCTTTCGGTCCAGGACGGACCGAAACGGACCATATATGATGTCTTCATATCTCAAGCCACATTACTCTGACTCATCGTTTGCATAAAAATGTCCTAAGGATGAGTACACATTTATATTTTTATCAATTTTTTCTTACAGGTCGACTAAAATATGACATTTCTAATGTAACTGTCAGTTAACAGTTAGCTCTCAGTCCCAAGGCCGCTGAATATCATATGAATGAGTTTAACACTAATTCCACAGTACAGACACAGTGGCCCACACTGCACATAAAATTTCAAGGATAAAAACAGGTCCACTAATCTGTAATGGTCCTAACCTGGAAACAACACACCTGGATAATAGTCAGAGAGTGCATGTACTGGCTTGGGTCAGTAAACCTTTAAATGTGTAAAATGCTGCCACTTGTTGACAACGATTAGCGCGAACAAGACAGTTCAACGGGTTACAAGAGCCTTGCAATGGTCGGAGGCCGTTGATGATCTGAGGCCAAAACTGTCAGTAATTTAAAAGCATTATATGACAAAGAGTGCTGGGAAGACAGGACACCACGAGCGTAGCTCTCATCCTATAACTACACTTAGCTAATTTTCTGTGATAACACGCAAGAGTTCTGGGCTGGAATGAGTATTCTCTAGTGACTCCCTTCACACAATACTTTATGACCTTCTACTGATCCTTCAAACTATCCATAGGTGTTATGGTGTATGTCACAGTCAATGTCCAAAGATATAGTGGGATCTTACAAGAGGGAGCAGCCAAATGTAAATAGCTCAGAAATTGCTCTGGAATTCTAAAGTGTACATTTTTTTATGACACAAACTAAATCTTTATATATTCTGAGACAATTACTCAATAAAACTGGTCTTATAAACCACATGTATTATATTTCAGTACAGTATTTACAATTCTAGATGAGAAATCAAGCACTTAAAATTAACTAAGGAGTTTTGAATTATTACTCTCACTCCATTTTTGTTCTGTGCTATTTTGTTGTCGTGTACAGTACTGTAGTACAGTATGTATATGACAACAAAATAGAATGAAAGTAATGATACAGAACTCACTTTTAAAACTTACTGATGAAAGCTTAAGATTTTTTGTACACATAGTTTATTGTGTATGATCTTGGCTGGCAATCAATTAAACATAGAGGTTTTGGATTTTTCTACAATGAAAACAAGTAGTAATATATTAGCTTGCCTATAGAATCAACATGACAAATAAAGAATATTAGAGTACAGTACTGAAGCTCTTGCTAACTTCTACATAAGAATAGTTACAGCAACATGATGGTAATGGGAAGTCATCAGAGCAGTTACAGCAACATGATGGCGATTGGAAGTCATCAGAGTAGTTACAGCAACATGATGGTGATTGGAAGTCATCAGAATAGTTACAGCAACATGATGGTGATTGGAAGTCATCAGAATAGTTACAGCAACACGATGGTGGTTGAGAATCATCAGAAGTATTACAGCAAGATGATGGTTCTTGGAAATCATCAGAAGTTACAGCAAAATGATGGTTCTTGCAAGTCATCAGAAGAGTTAGACCAAGATGATGGTTCTTGCAAGTGATTAGAAGAGTTACAGCAAGATGATGGTTCTTGCAAGTCATTAGAAAGGAAGCTAGCTACATTATTTTGGTATCAATAACATATATGAAAATAAAATAGATAAAGAAATTCCATAAATCCTGTGTAATAATTTGTAAAAGGCACAGTATTTGTTTAAAGAAGTAGTTGATCTTGTCCCATACATAGATCTTCTCATCCATTACTTTTATTAATCAAAGATACTGGGGACAATTACAATACAGATACAGTACTAAAATTGAGCTGGTAATGATACAGTATACCAATTTTAGCTCTGCCATTCATATTTTATAAATCTGTATATTTATACAGTGATTAAATGAAGAATTGAAACCATGAAAAGAATTCTGAAATACTGCCTGACATGACTAATTTTGTTTAGTAGTCAATTATATTCAGATTAGTTCATCATTTTAGTGAAGATGCCATAATTAAAAATATAAATTGAAAATTCACACATTAGGCATTTACATAATAAATTGAATAGTCAAAGTCTTTATTCGCAATACAAAAGATTTCCTTTGAAGTATGTACCATTGTTGAGGTAAAGTGCCGTTAGTTTGATGGACATTTATTGCTGCAAAGGGGAGTTATCATCCGCAAGAGCTTTGTGGAATCACTGAAGAGTTTAGAGCTGTGTGTCAGGGGCCAGTCCTCTTTAATTTCTGACATATTTATATGCCAATACAGTACCAGATACAGTATTATGCAAAATGGTAAGAACAGTACTGTTTGAGATTTCCTCCATAGGTTTTTGCAGTATTAATCTTTACTGCACTCCAAAAATTTAATATGGAATTTTGTTCACTATTTGTTACAGATCAGCAGAGTAGTTTTAGACATCTCAAAGGCAAATTATATGGCCACTGTTTTACTTGGAAAGCAGAGGAATTTCTTGTGGAGGAAAAAAAGACACTTGTGCAGCGCGTTCTGCAGGCACTGAGTGCGGAGTGCAGGGCAGCATATTTAAAGGAATGGAAGAGGGGTCCTGCCCTCACTCTCGCTCCTGCCACGGCCCACTTTGCAACGAATGAAAGGTCTGGTTTGATCACTCAGATCACTGACCAATAAGACATCTGTGACTCCTGACACCCACCAAAGTAACAAATGAATTATTAAGGTTATTGGCAAGCTAACTGGTTCAGGCTGACACAAGGATATTCCTTAATAATAATATACGAGCTTTCATCATAAAAACAATTATTATACGATTAAATGAAGAAATATTTAAGTTAAATATGTAAAATTTAAGTTAAAGAACTAACATAATCATATTAATATTAACTGAACACTGTGATACACAACTAATTTTCTACGTTATTACTATCTGGTCTCTCAGTTGATAAATCCAGAAAATACTACTATAGAGTGGGGTTGAAGATCTCTGTAACCATTCATAAAGTTCAGCACCACTTTCTTGAACTAATCCTTACAGTTCAAGAAATGATTCCTTCTGTCCTGTTGGTCTATCACAATTGACCCAATGTTTGACCCACGACAGTATGTAGCTCAAACGTCCATCCAAGTAATGAAATAAAGCAGTGTATATAGTGTAATAAAATATGACTAGTGTAAATTACTGGTGTGATACACCCTTCTTGCTTTCCTTAAGTTTGCTGTATAATACGTCAAGAGGTTCTGCTGTGAGGTATTCATATTCCATTTGATAGAACGAATAAAACTACAAAACAAGCATAATAATGTCATAATTTTTTTTTAGTAAATATGAGTTTGTCATCGTTGTCTACACCATAATATAGTCATGGTTGAGTCAGAATGTACAGTACTCATGGCAGAATATATCTGCAACTATGAACTGGTATGTATAATTAATATTAAATAACCAAATGAAGTGTTGTAATGGATATACATATATATATATATATATATATATATATATATATATATATATATATATATATATATATATATATATATATATATATATATATATATATATATATATATATATATATATATATGTACACATACACTAACACATACGATATTCTCGTCCTGTCTGAGTAGTGGCTGGTGTTTGAAATACGTATTCCCTGTGTGTTAAAAGGGACTAATTACCTGAGACATATGAGAATGACCACCTGCTGTGTTAACCAATTATAGAGGTGATTTTTATATGATGTTTACTGTATCCTAAAGCAAAACAGCTCTCTGGGTATGACCTGTTTTATGTTAATGGGAAAACAGGCAGTCGAATTTGATTTTACATTACTATCTCAATTCATACTTATTCGTAAGGCTTCTCAGCGCCTTCCTCCTGGTTACCTCTTATCTATCACCCATATGAGATTGTATGTTACTAAAGAATACCTGTATATAGTTTATATTAAACATATGAAATAACTCGAATGTGAAGACCCTTGTTAGACTTGTATCTGCAGATTAGCAATGAATACCAGACAAAAAAAAACACGTTTTAGTCATATTTGATATAACATACAGAAAACATAAGGTGTTAATTATTGGTCGTAGTGTGTGTGTGTGTGTGTGTGTGTGTGTGTGTGTGTGTGTGTGTGTGTGTGTGTGTGCTTTTTTTACTGTACATGTGTGTGTGTGTGTGTGTTCTCGTTTTCATATGCATAGATGATTAAAGATTACGTTCATACATTTAATATTAGACAACTTAAGAGAAAATATACCAAAAGACAAACAATACAATTACATACAGTAAAAATACGGAAAAGAAACTTAAGCTCTAAGAATGATTTATCAACGAAGCCTTAACCCCTACCCAAAAATTTTATAGTAAATGTCAATACAATACTGACAGCTAGATAAAAGACAAAGTAAATCACAAAAGCAATAAACATAACCCCAGAACAAGATACATAGCAGGCAAAACTGCAGCCAGAAATAGTATACACGGTATAAGACATCTTAACAATCTGCCACCAGAGGGTAATGAAGCTTTCCGTTAACAAAGCAAAGGGGAGATTTATGTTGAGAGGGGGAGAGGGGAAGAAATTAATAATAATAATACTATTATTATTATTCGAACACGTGAAGCACGATTCGAGAACAGTACTGGAAGGTGTTCCGGTGTGAGTCGAGGAGGTCGAGCCGCGTGCTGCAGTGTTGCCAGATTGGGCTACAAATAGCGAATTGGGCTACTTTTGAGAGCCCCCGCGCTCCCAAATTTTTAATTTCGCTACTTGCTACTTTTTGGGCTAATTTAAAAGCAAGATGTGC
Source organism: Procambarus clarkii (assembly GCF_040958095.1). Classification (NCBI taxonomy): domain Eukaryota; kingdom Metazoa; phylum Arthropoda; class Malacostraca; order Decapoda; family Cambaridae; genus Procambarus; species Procambarus clarkii. Next base: position 20,856,314 of record NC_091218.1, on the reverse strand, counting down.
TAATTTGGGCTATTAATGTTAAGAATGTACAATTGCGAGTTACATGAAAGTAACTAAGCTATAAATAATTGTAATTAATAACAATTGTAAATATTAATTAATACTAAATAATATTATTTAATAAATTAGTCCCAATTCAATGCAGAGTTTTCTTCGAAGCACAGAAACTTGTAAATATAAATACAAGATAATAGATAGATCGATAAATACAGTAAATAGACAACTTTCAAATATTGCACCAAGTAATGGCGAGAGGAAAAAAACTAGACAGTATACATTACATTTGAAATTAATAATGGATGAATGGTAATAAATTGGTGTATGTTTGTTTATATACCAGACAAAGTCCATTTAATGGCAGAATTTAGCCATTTTGCGTAAAAACGTTTATATCTCATATTATTAATTATAACAGTAATCGAAAAAAGTCATAGTTTGTATGTACAAGAGATGAAACAGAGAGCCATGAGCTAGAGCGATGTGCTGAGTCCATAAGGAGGCGGAGCTTCCGGAAATACCTTCCTGTGATTGGCTGTTGCGGGGAATACCAACACTCTTTTATAAATAAAATTTAAACTAAGAAATAGGCCCTTGTTGCACAACAACAAGGTTGTTGTGAAAAAAAGAACAACAGTTTCTGTTTTGCACCTGACAGAAATCTCCATCTAACTGAATAATTTACTCGAATAAGAGGGCAGAGCCGTGTATCATTATTTGTGTCAAGGCAACCCCCAATAATGACGTCACAAGTTAGGTAGCCAGCCCATTTTTATATAACAGCTGTTATATCCTGCAATAGTTAATTATCACTTTATTAACACTTTAAATAATTAACGCTTCACTTTTTGGGTAAATTAAAGTTAAAGTAGAATTCCATAAGCAGGACTGGTGGGCTGAACTTAAGATGATTTATTAAGTGGATGGAGCCTTTAGCTGATCCCTTCCTGTGATTGGCTGTTGTGTGAATGTCAACAAAGAGTTTCTGCCAATGATATGCCATTTATTATGCACCCCATACCATCTGTGGGCGGAGCTTGGAACCTCCTACCCGAGCACAACAACCCGCCTTATGGGTTGCTGTTTGGCTATTTATAGTGCGTTGGAAAAAAACTAGATGGCGTTAGTTGTATTTTGTAGGGTAATTTGTTATAGGTGTAATTTGATGTCAACAGATGGCGTAAGCTGTATCTTATGGCCACTGTCGACCAGCCAGTTGATAGTGGGCAGTGAGGACGTGTCGCCTGCTGCTCTGGTGGTTTGAGTCGGTTCTCACTACGTGAAGAGAGCCATGGGGAAGGCTCAGCGCAAGAGGGAATGGAAGCAGCTTTCGGACGAGGAAGGACGGTGGACCGATGTGCAGCAGGCCCCAAAGAAAACTGCTATCGAGGCTTTACCACTTGCTTCTACCAGCAAGTCAGCGGACGTAATGGACCTAGAGAGGACAGCGTCAGTCACACACCAGCCAGTGTCAGTCAATGCTTCTCTGTCCGCAACGCTGCCGCGGGACGGCAGTATGAGTCAGGAGAGGACACCACCGGTTTCACGCCAGCCAGTGTCAGCCATTGTTCCTCTCTCCACAGCCCAGCCGCAGGACAGCAGTATGGGACAGGGGAGGACACCACCAGTCTCACACCAGACATCGCCAGCCTCTGCACTTCTTCCGAAATTCAAGATCATGCAGACCGACCACTTTCCTACAGCATATGGAGTAGTAACGGTGATGGAAAAAGAACAACCAGAGCTCAAACTTTCCATTACAGTCAACCTGAAGGGAGAAATAATACTGACACCTCAAGACCAACAGACTGCACATTACTTAGAGAAGGTAAGAGTCCTGCAGGGGAAACCTGTGTGCTTGGTAAAGCTGGACCCTTCAGAACGACGCACACGAGTCGTGCTTTTGGGATACCCAATCGACTTTCCCCTGGATCCAGTGCTAGAACACAAGCAAGTCCTGAATGCAGAACGTTGCCACACAAAAGTAGACAAGGCAGCGACGCATCAGGTTCTGGTGACCGTCATGGGACATGTGCCAGAAACTTTCGGTCTTGGAAATTGGGGGACATACCGACAGAGGCCATACGTCCCGGAACCCCTACGCTGCTTCAGGTGTCAGAAATACGGCCACCATCAGTCACGCTGCACAGGACAGGAGAGGTGCGGAGTGTGCAGCCTGAGACATCCAACCAAAGACTGTATTGCCAAGCACAAGGCAAACCAGACCACAACAGCCAAATGTCCAAATTGTGGAGGCAAACATCATGCCTGGAGCACAACCTGCTCTGCACGGAAACAAAAAGTGCAGACAGCTCAGGCCAGGATCAACACCCTGCCCAGCAATACATCCACCAACACCAACGTCTGGAACACTCGTGCACAGCCACAACAGCCACCCGCTCTCACGGAGCAAAATTTCCCGAATCTGTCACTTCCGAATCAGACATTACACGAAAGTGTTGCAGAAGTCCAGCAAATGCAAAAGAGCAGAAAACACTTACTTTCGGAATCTACTCACCAGCTATACAGTTTTACCGAGGTCCAGCTGAAAACCATCGTGAAGATCATGGCAGAGACCATTATCAATTGCCTACAGATGACGCAGAACGCCTCGCAACAACAGACTCAAGACATCACTTGTGTGATAATGGACAAGATTGTGCAGCAGACCACAGTTACACGAGAAATAGACAGTCTCCGACAGGATGGAGCACAAGAGGACAAACAACGCAACTTGGACATACTGACTACCGACAACAGTCGACTAGTCAAGACACCGGAACATCGACATTCACAAACGCAACTGCAAGACGCAGTGACCACCCACGATCAACAGAATCTTCCAACACAGGAGACAGACAACACCAGCCAATGCAGTCTGATCTGCAGCAACGCCAACAAAGACGTATTGAACAGCAGAGATGCGCAGGTTCCGCCAACACAAGAAACGGCCGCGAGCAATCAATGCAGTCCGACTTGCAGCAATACCAACAACAAAGTGATGGACCACAGTTCTGCACAGATTCCGACAATGCTGGGGTTGACCACGGACAATCAATGCAGTCCGTCCTGCAGCACTTCCAACAACATAGCGATGGACCACAGTTATGCACAGATTCCAACAACGTCGGGGATGACCACGAACTATCAATGCAGTCCGATTTGCAGCGACACGACTTGCGAGGCGGAGAATATAGAGGTCGATTCCGAGGAGGAGTTCTAGTAGAACAAGCAACACCAACCGAACCCGTCGTCTGGCCATTACGAATTCTGCAGTGGAACATACAAGGTCTTGGAAATAAAAAACACACCACTGGAGGCTGCAATCAGCACGAAAGCAGATATAATCGTTTTGGAAGAAACTCTTTTCCCAGCCACGAAATCCTTCAGATTAGCTGGATATCAGCACTATGTTCTCCCGTATGAGCAGGGGAGACTAAGAGGATTAATGACCCTAGTCAGAAACACCATACCCAGCAAGAAAATAGACTCGGTTTCATGTGGGGATGGAGTAGAGGTATTAGCAGTTACAGTGAATATGGCTAATTTTGAGCTCCTCATATACAACGTCTACAAGCCCCTAGACGTAAACTGGAAGCAGAGGCAGTGCTTGCCTTGGCCACGCAGGAAAATTTAATTATTGCTGGAGATTTTAATGCTCATCATCCTGAGTTAGGTGCAACTGGGCCAGCCAATGCAGATGGGCGCCATTTAGCTGCAGCTCTGCGAGAAGTACCTGAAATTACGCTTCTCAACACTGGGGAACCCACTCACATTCTAGGAGGTTCCCTTGATCTTACATTCATCTCAACAGCACTCCAGCAACAGGCGAAGTGGGAAGTAGACCCGGTGATCACCAGTGACCACTATGCTACTGTCACGACACTAAACCTGGCGCGACCTCCTACACCACCTGCGCAGCCTCGGTGGAATTTAGGAAAGGCCAATTGGAATGTATACCAAGAAGAACTTGAAAATGGTATGCAACGTACTCGCCACCTGAGGATTTGAACATTCACGAGACCAATCTGCAGGAAGCCGTTGCAGCTGCTGCGAACAAAGCTATTCCAATCATTATCACAGGTAACACAAAACGAAAGAACTATTGGTTCTATAGTAATGACGTTAAAGAACAGAACCACAGAGTCAATATCTTCAGAAAACATCTAAAGAGAAACCCCACACCAGAAGGTAGAACTCTGCTACGAGCGGTGATATCTGAAGCAAGGCGAGTTTCTAGAGAAGTAAAGGAGGCAAGATGGTTTGAGTGGTGTCAAATTCTAAATGAACATAGTAGTCTTGGCAAGATATGGGGTCAGATTAAAACTATATCAGGTCGACCAGCCCGGCCACAGGCATGTATTCAACCATTGCAGGAGGCTGAGAGACTTGCTCTCCAATTTGCAGAAAGAACAGCTTCATATCAGCTTCCTGCAATGGTCCGAAGGCAGCAAGAACACTTAAAACAAGAGAGGATGACAGTCATTCATGAGGGCATAGCTATAAATGACGAATGTGACTGTCCCTTCACCGAACAGGAACTAAGCAGAGCCAAAAAAGGTGGTAAGGACACTGCACCAGGTGCTGATAACATTACATACTCAATGATCGCACATGCAGGTCCTGCTGGAGACCGAGGGATATTGGACGTCATCAATGCGTCTTGGCAGCAAGGCAAACTACCGCCCTCTTGGAAGAAAGCAGACATCATCCCGATTCCTAAGCCGAATGAACCTGGCAATTACAGACCCATTTCATTAACATCATGCGTTAGTAAAACAGCAGAACGGATGGTCTTAAATAGGCTACTGTGGAAGACTGGAGACCTTCATAAACACATATTTGGCTTCACTAGAGGAGTAGGTACTGCAAACTGCATGTCAACATTACTAGGAACAGTTAACTCAGGTCCAGCTATAGTGGTCTTCCTTGATCTGGAAAAAGCGTTTGAACTTGCAAGCCCGCCAGCAATACTACACACCTTAGTTAAAAAAGGTGTGAGGGGGAAAATGCTAGCATGGATTCAAGATTACCTAAGTCACAGGTATGCCAGAGTAAAGTTGCAAGGACAAGTGTCGGACTACCACTTGCACGAGAATGGGACTCCACAAGGAGGAGTCCTCAGTCCTAGTCTTTTTAACATCCTTATGGAAAACCTTGTTACCATGTCCTTTACAGAAGGGGTTACATTGCTAAGCTATGCTGATGATCTAGCATTAGTCATTACGGGTCCTTCACTTCTACATAAAGCTCAAGGTGCTTTAGATCAAGTGACATCTGAATGCAGTGTTTTAGGGCTAAAAATATCTGCACAGAAGTCTAAGGCGATGAGACTAGGTGGCAACACTCCAGACAGGCACCTACGCATTCAGGACATTAACCTTCAGTGGGTTACACAATATCGATATCTCGGAGTGTGGATTGATTTTAAAATGACATTCCATAAGCAAATTCAATATCTAAAGGAGAAAGCAAAGTCACGAATAAATATAATGAGAGCAATCACAGGGCCCCGTCTAGGAGCGGGACACAGAGTGTTGAGAATGTTTTACATACACGCCGTTCGTTCCCTGGTTGATTATGCAGCGCCTGCCTTACTCACTCTTTCTCCTGGTCAGTGGGCAAACGTTGAGGTTCTTCAAAATGATGCATTGCGGGTCATAACAGGTGCTCCCAGATGGACTAAAATCCTGAACCTAAGACTAGAGACAAAGCTAACGTCGATTGAAATAAGGGTAAAGGGGATTGCTGCGTGCATGCTGGCCAAGATATTGACTAGACCTAGAATCAGTTCACTTAAAGATATGATCACTGGAACACTAACTCTGGACAGAAGAGTCCCCAATGGCAACAGGTGGACCCATTGTGCGATAAACGCCATCGATACATTCGATATGGCAAACACAGTCACTGAGAGGGGTGTCGACGACATACATGCAGACTTTGTTATACAAGCCCCTTGGGAATCTCTGCCAGCAGACTTTCAGATTATGGCTCTTGACGGGAAGAAGAACCAGACACATCCTCATCTGCTCCGTCACTTTGCACAGATGCATATAGAAGCAAACATGGCATCCGACAGCTTCACTTACTTCACGGATGGGTCAGTAGACCAGCAGGGACAAGAAACCGGAGCTGCAGTTAAAGCAGGAAACTCTGTATATAGTTGGAGGCTCTCAAATGGGTGTTCGACTTTACAAACAGAGATGCTAGCCATTCAAAAGGCTTTGGAACATGCTCTTGCTGAACACCGACAACATGTTATCGTCCATACAGATTCGAGAACCGCCATTGAAACCTTGCAACAGGAACACCTATGTGATAACATCCATCTGATCACCAATGTCTTATCATTCATGCACACACTCAAACGACAAGGCCGACGGGTACTTATCAACTGGGTGCCAAGTCATGTGGGACTATTAGGTAATGACATTGCAGACGAAGCTGCAAAACTTGCTACTAAGAGGAGGAATGTAGACATTTACATACCACAGAGTCTCTCCCAGATGAAGAAAGTGATTCGAAACAGAGCAATGCGAAAGATGTACAGTGACCACAACACAGCAGTTGCAACATCAGGATCTGCGGGTTGGTACAAGAATTCAACCAACTACGAACCACTTAGTTTGATGAAAGGGGGCAGTAGAACAACAGAAGTGCACTTACATCGCATCAGGCTTGGATACCCATGTGCATGGGAAATAGGCTTACGGGTTCCGGAAGGTGAGAGGAAATGTCAACACTGTGGAGAAATGCCCGACAGACACTGGAACATTATCTAACACAGTGCACAGTTACAAACCCGTTAAGATTTCACCTTCGCTTCAACAGAGCAGAGGAAGTTGTTAAACACATATGGCAACATCTTACTGAAGCGACCATACGAGTCATACATACTCATCCTCCGCCCAAGTAAAACAGAAACAAGCATCACTTAGTGGGCCAGCCAGAGGCTTAGGGCCCGCGCAGGATTATCCCTGCTAAAAAAAAAGAAAAAAAAAAAAGTTGATAGTGTTCTCGTCTGCCGACAGATGGCATCAGCTGTATTGTTATTATTTTAATAATATTATTACATCAATAATAATGTATTATTATTACTTTAAACACTGAGCTATACGTCTGGTAGCTTATAATAAGGTTTTATACCATGCTGGTACTAGGTAACTAGAATTCTGCAATTACTATTTTTTTATCTACTGTTGAGGATATGTAAGACAAATGTAAGGTTTTGAGGCTAAGTAACGATGATAGTTACAAGATACGAGCCAGATGGTGTTGAGATTGCAAAAGGGATTATGATAAGAACTTAAGCCAAAAAATCAATGCATAAATGTTCGCAAATATGAGGCTGGGATTTATTTCTCGAAAAGTTAGCAATAAAATACGCTTTCTAGTTCTTTTTTTTTTAATTAAGACCAGGGATTCTGTCTAACGAAGCTGCAAGCTAAAACACCGTTATCCTATAATATTCACCTGTAGCTTGACCCTAAATACTCGTTTATTAAACGAATTTATTGTTAGAGTTCATTAGGAATCATATTTGTTGAAGGCAAGAGTTTCCAACAAATACCTTTTTGTGATTGGCTGTTGTGGGGAATGCCAACGCTTATATGAATAAAATGCAAAATAAGAAATACGTCCTTTTGCTCAATAACCTTGGTATTGTTGTACAAAAGAACAACAATTTCTGTTTTACGCAAGACAGAAATTTCCATCTAACTGAATAATGTAGACCAATAAGAGGACGGAGGCATATTTTATCGCCGATATTATTTGTGTGAGGCAACACCCTCTGATGACGTCACAAGTTAGGTAGCCAGTAAGCCCATGTTTCTGTAACACTCGTTACATCCTGCAGTATTTAATTATCACTATGTTAATACTTTTAAATACTTAACATTTCACTTTTAAAGTAGATTAAAGTTGAAGCAGAATGTCATAAGCAAGGATGGTGTGCTGAATAAAGATGATTTATTAAGTGGATGGAGCCTTTAGCTGATCCCTTCCTGTGATTGGCTGTTGCGTGAATGTCAACAAAGAATATCTACCAATGATATGCCATTTATTATGCACCCCATACCATCTGTGGGCGGAGCTAGGAACCTCCTACCCGAGCACAACAACCCAACTTATGGGTTGCTGTTTGGCTATTTATAGTGCGTTGGAAAAAAACTAGATGGCGTTAGTTGTATTTTGTGGGGTAATTTGTTATAGGTGTAATTTGATGTCAACAGATGGCGTAAGCTGTATCTTATGGCCACTGTTGACCAGCCAGTTGATAGTGTTCTCGTCTGCCGACAGATGGCATCAGCTGTGTTATTATTACTTCTGAATTCCCTTTTAAACACTGATCTACAAATCCCTTGGCTTATGATAAGGTTTTATACCATTTATGATAAGTATTAGATAACTGGAGTTCCGCAATTACTTTTATTTATCAACTGTTCAGGATATCATCATATCACGTCTGGTAAGGACGTACTGCTCTCGATTGGTGAAGATAAGCCACCCAAGAGGTGGCACGGGCATGAATAGCCCGTAAATACTGCTTTCGTAATATTATTATTTGGGTGGGGAAACTATCAAGTGAAAGCGCCAAGCCATTACAACTATGTAGCACTCGTAAGGGATCAGGATACAGATTTGGGATGGAACGGGGGAAAGGAATGGTGCCCAACCTCTTGGGCGGTCGGGGATTGAACGCGGAACTGTAGGAAACGAGACCGTCGTCACTCTACCGTCCAGCCCAAGTGGTTAAGCGTAATATTATTAAAACAACAATTTATGCATATAATAACAGCATTTCACACTAAAAATACTTGGATATATCGAAATTTGGTAGTGAATTCCAATCTAGGAATCTCCTATGACTAAACTGTACTTTTTAATCATTTTTATGTACTTACTACTTATTATTAAATTATTAAGTACTTACTATAATAATTAAATAAATTATTTTATTTAATATATAAAATAATAGGTAATAATAAATCATTGTGTAGGGGGACAGGCAGCCAGTGTATATATACATGTTAGGCTTATACCAAGGTGCCACAAAGGTGCCACAGAGGTGCCAAATTAAAGACTGGGAGCTGCCGGGGCGGGCCCAAGGGCTGCTGGCGGCCCTGGCCAGGCTGAACTTCCGCGCCCTTATAATCACCATTGTTTAATAATCTTCACAGGGAGAAACAACTGTAAATATAGGAATAGTTTATTACAACATACAAGGTAAAGAGCTCGGAAACTAAGGAAATAAAGCTGCCGAAAAAACATTAAAGTCCATTTCAAGTTCAGGTATGATTATTGTCGGTTCATTCATGCTAGGCTTGTAGTTACACAACTTGAGCTTGTAAAAGCACCTTCATCACCTTCAGTGATTAAGTGCTTAATTGCACACTAGTTTCTTTATCAGCTATATCACCCTGTCAGAGTATATGAGACAGATGTATGTGAATGCATGTGTGTGTATATATGTATGGATATAAAGTATATATGGAAGCTGATCAGAATTACATTTCACCTTTGTGAATGTACATTAATGACACTATGTAAAAGACACATCAAACACTTTATGTAGGGCATACGTAAATCTGTGTATCTATGTATTTACGTATGTAGGTTAGCTTAGCATTTTAAAAGCACCGAATCACCTTCTGTGGTCGAGTGTTCAATAAACCCTTGAACTCTATGTTTAACACTTCTCTAAGCCTGTCCATGGAGGACAGAAGAAAATGTATATATGCTGGTTAGCATTGTAAATGTGTGGCCACGTCTGTGGTAGAAAATAATAATAAAAAAAAAAAAAAGTTACACAACTGGTCGGGGTCCGCTTACACAACTGGTCGGGGTCCGCTTACACAACTGGTCGGGGTCCGCTTACACAACTGGTCGGGGTCCGCTTACACAACTGGTCGGGGTCCGCTTACACAACTGGTCGGAGTTCGGGGTGCATAATAAACCAGCGTTCACTGGTTAAATAGGGGATGCTTAATGAACTATCAATATTATATATATATATATATATATATATATATATATATATATATATATATATATATATATATACTGTATATATATATATATATATATATATATATATATATATATATATGTCGTACCTAGTAGCCAGAACGCACGTTTTGGCCTACTATTCAAGGCCCGATTTGCCTAATAAGCCAAGTTTTCCTGAATTAATATATATTCTCTAATTTTTTATTTATGAAATGATAAATCTACCCTTTTCATTATGTATGAGGTCAATTTTTCTTTATTGGAGTTAAAATTAACGTAGATATTTGACCGAACCTAACCAACCCTACCTAACCTAACCTAACCTATCTTAATAGGTTAGGTTACGTTAGGTAGCCGAAAAAGTTAGGTTAGGTTAGGTTAGGTAGGTTAGGTAGTCGAAAAAACATTATTTCATGAAAACTTGGCTTATTAGGCAAATCGGGCCTTGCATAGTAGGCTGAGAAGTGCGTTCTGGCTACTAGGTACGACATATATATATATATATATATATATATATATATACATATGTCGTACCTAATAGCCAGAACGCACTTCTCAGCCTACTATGCAAGGCCCGATTTGCCTAATAAGCCAAGTTTTCATGAATTAATTGTTTTTCGACTACCTAACCTACCTAACCTAACCTAACCTACCTTTTTCGGCAACCTAACCCAACCTAACCTATGAAGATAGGTTAGGTTAGGTTAGGTAGGGTTGGTTAGGTTCGGTCATATATCTACGTTAATTTTAACTACAATAAAAAAAAATTGACCTCATACATAATGAAATGGGTAGATTTATCATTTCATAAGAAAAAAATTAGAGAAAATATATTAATTCAGGAAAACTTGGCTTATTAGGCAAATCGGGCCTTGAATAGTAGGCCAAAAAGTGAGTTCTGGCTACTAGGTACGACACATATATATATATATATGTATATATATATATATATATATATATATGTCGTACCTAATAGCCAGAACGCACTTCTCAGCCTACTATTCAAGGCCCGATTTGCCTAATAAGCCAAGTTTTCATGAATTAATGTTTTTTCGTCTACCTAACCTACCTAACCTAACCTAACCTAGCTTTTTTGGCTACCTAACCTAACCTTACCTATAAATATAGGTTAGGTTAGGTTAGGTAGGGTTGGTTAGGTTCGGTCATATATCTACGTTAATTTTAACTCCAATAAAAAAAAAATGACCTCATACATAGAGAAAAGGGTTGCTTTATCATTTCATAAGAAAAAAATTATAGTAAATATATTAATTCAGGAAAACGTGGCTTATTAGGCAAATCGGGCCTTGAATAGTAGGCTGAGAAGTGAGTTCTGGCTACTAGGTACGACATATATATATATATATATATATATATATATATATATATATATATATATGTCGTACCTAATAGCCAGAACGCACTTCTCAGCCTACTATTCAAGGCCCGATTTGCCTAATAAGCCAAGTTTTCATGAATTAATGTTTTTTCGTCTACCTAACCTACCTAACCTAACCTAACCTAGCTTTTTTTGGCTACCTAACCTAACCTTACCTATAAATATAGGTTAGGTTAGGTTAGGTAGGGTTGGTTAGGTTCGGTCATATATCTACGTTAATTTTAACTCCAATAAAAAAAAATTGACCTCATACATAGAGAAAAGGGTTGCTTTATCATTTCATAAGAAAAAAATTATAGTAAATATATTAATTCAGGAAAACTTGGCTTATTAGGCAAATCAGGCCTTGAATAGTAGGCTGAGAAGTGAGTTCTGGCTACTAGGTACGACATATATATATATATATATATATATATATATATATATATATATATATATATATATATATATATATATATATATGTCGTACCTAGTAGCCAGAATGCACTTCTCAGCCTACTATGCAAGGCCCGATTTGCCTAATAAGCCAAGTTTTCCTGAATTAATATATTTTCTCTATTTTTTTCTTATGAAATTATAAAGCTACCCATTTCATTATGTATGAGGTCAATTTTTTTTTATTGGAGTTAAAATTAACGTAGATATATGACCGAACCTAACCAACCCTACCTAACCAAACCTAACCTATCTTTATAGGTTATGTTAGGTTATGTAGCAGAAAAAGTTAGGTTAGGTTAGGTTAGGTAGGTTAGGTAGTCGAAAAACAATTAATTCGTGGAAACTTGGCTTATTAGGCAAATCGGACCTCGCATAGTAGGCTGAGAAGTGCGTTCTGGCTACTAGGTACGACATATATATATATATATATATATATATATATATATATATATATATATATATATATATATATATATATATATATATATATGTGTGTGTCGTACCTAGTAGCCAGAACGCACTTCTCAGCCTACTATGCAAGGCCCGATTTGCCTAATAGGCCAAGTTTTCAGGAACTAATGCTTTTTCGAATACCTAACCTACCTAACCTAACCTAACATTTTTGGCTACCTAACCTAACCTAACCTATAAAGATAGGTTAGGTTAGGTTAGGTAGGGTTGGTTAGGTTCGGTCATATATCTACGTTAATTTTAACTCAAATAAAAAAAAATTGACCTCATACATAATGAAATGGGTAGCTTTATCATTTCATAAGAAAAAAAATAGAGAAAATATAGTAATTCATGAAAACTTGGCTTATTAGGCAAATCGGGCCTTGCATAGTAGGCTGAGAAGTGCGTTCTGGCTACTAGGTACGACATATATATATATATATATATATATATATATATATATATATATATATATATATATATATATATATATATATATATATATATATATATATATATATATATATGTCGTACCTAGTAGCCAGAACTCACTTTTTGGCCTACTATTCAAGGCCCGATTTGCCTAATAAGCCAAGTTTTCCTGAATTAATATATTTTTTCTAATTTTTTTCTTATGAAATGATAAAGCTACCCATTTCATTATGTATGAGGTCAATTTTTTTTTATTGGAGTTAAAATTAACGTAGATATATGACCGAACCTAACCAATCCTACCTAACCTAACCTAACCTATCTTCATAGGTTAGGTTTGGTTAGGTAGCCGAAAAAGTTAGGTTAGGTTAGGTTAGGTAGGTTAGGTAGTCGAAAAACAAATAATTCATGAAAACTTGGCTTATTAGGCAAATCGGGCCTTGCATAGTAGGCTGAGAAGTGCGTTCTGGCTACTAGGTACGACATATATATATATATATATATATATATATATATATATATATATATATATATATATATATATATATATATATATATGTCGTACCTAGTAGCCAGAACGCACTTCTCAGCCTACTATGCAAGGCCCGATTTGCCTAATAAGCCAAGTTTTCATGAATTAATGCTTTTTCGACTACCTAACCTACCTAACCTAACCTAACCTAACTTTTCCGGCTACCTAACCTAACCTAACCTATAAAGATAGGTTAGGTTAGGTTAGGTAGGGTTGGTTAGGTTCGGTCATATATCTACGTTAATTTTAACTCCAATAAAAAAAAATTGACCTCATACATAATGAAATGGGTAGCTTTATCATTTCATAATAAAAAAATTAGAAAAAATATATTAATTCAGGAAAACTTGGCTTATTAGGCAAATCGGGCCTTGAATAGTAGGCCAAAAAGTGAGTTCTGGCTACTAGGTACGACATATATATATATATGTCGTACCTAGTAGCCAGAACGCACTTCTCAGCCTACTATGCAAGGCCCGATTTGCCTAATATCCCAAGTTTTCATGAATTAATATATTTTCTGTAATTTTTTTCTTACGAAATGATAAAGCTACCCATTTCATTATGTATGAGGTCAATTTTTTTTATTGGAGTTAAAATTAACGTAGATATATGATCGAACCTAACCAACCCTACCTAACCTAACCTAACCTATCTTTATAGGTTAGGTTAGGTTAGGTAGCCGAAAAAGTTAGGTTAGGTTAGGTTAGGTAGGTTAGGTAGTCGAAAAACAATTAATTCATGAAAACTTGGCTTATTAGGCAAATCGGGCCTTGCATAGTAGGCTGAGAAGTGCGTTCTGGCTACTAGGTACGACATATATATATATATATATATATATATATATATATATATATATATATATATATATATATATATATATATATATATATATATATATATATATATATATATATGTCGTACCTAGTAGCCAGAACTCACTTCTCAGCCTACTATTCAAGGCCCGATTTGCCTAATAAGCCAAGTTTTCCTGAATTAATATATTTACTATAATTTTTTTCTTATGAAATGATAAAGCAACCCTTTTCTCTATGTATGAGGTCAATTTTTTTTATTGGAGTTAAAATTAACGTAGATATATGACCGAACCTAACCAACCCTACCTAACCTAACCTAACCTATATTTATAGGTAAGGTTAGGTTAGGTAGCCAAAAAAAGCTAGGTTAGGTTAGGTTAGGTAGGTTAGGTAGACGAAAAAACATTAATTCATGAAAACTTGGCTTATTAGGCAAATCGGCCCTTGAATAGTAGGCTGAGAAGTGCGTTCTGGCTATTAGGTACGACATATATATATATATATATATATATATATATATATATATATATATATATATATATATATATATATATATATATATATATATATATATATATATATATATATATATATAATGTGTGTGTATGTGCAGAAATAATATTAATAAAACAATTAACATCGTGTAGTGTACTCTATATATCAAAATATATTACTTTGAAACCCGTATCATCCACTAAAAGAATGGGCTACTTTTATTACAAATTCGCTACTTTTAGAGCGCCAGCTCGCTACTTTTAGAGCGCCAGCTCGCTACTTTCAGCAATTTAGAGCTGGCAACCCTGACGTGCTGTGTGTCACTCTGAGGAGCAGGGAGTCGGGCGGCGGCTCCATTGTTCAGCATTTAGCCAGTGTTTATCTTCGTGGTGGAGACATTGTATCGTAACACAACCCTTCAAACAGATAGTTCAGGGCGATCCCATCACATTTGGTCATTTCCCGACACCGCGGGATGCTGTGGTGGTCATCCGGGCGTGTTGACCTGGGGGTCGCCGCCCCCCCCCCCCCGGTCAACAACACGACGGATTGTTGACTTGGGACAACAATGACTGTGGCCGCCACTCACCAGCTTTATCTGTCAGTAAACTTACGCGTCGGCTTACTATATTACAAGGTATGTTGTATTAATTAACACAAGCAGAGAATCTGAGGGGTCTTTCATTTATAAGTATTGTCAAAATTATGACACAAAATATACACCTTCCTACATAAGATTGAACACTGTAACTACAAAATATATCCCTCAAAAAAAAACAGTAAAGTGTACATTTCTAATATATAATTTAACAAATTTAAAACAGTTTGGATCTGACGTTATTTAGCTAGGCTATCAACTAAGACGATATGACCTCTCTCCACACCTCATTTATTACGGTAAGGTAATCTTATAATCTCCTAGTCATAATTTACTTACGGATTCGTAAATAAATGCAGTCCATTCCATTTAGCCATTTAAAAGCTTTCATGTCAACAGCCACTATTCTGACGCCTTCAGTAATAATAACTAACATTATAAGAAGATTAATGTATTTCGCAAGGAGTTGTATATCACGTGAGGAGTTGAGCCCCTAGTTACATCTCACCAGTTCAGCCTCCTAGCTATATACAATACTTCAGTGGGGTTCAACACCCCCCCCCCTCTCTCCCCGGTTATATATCACAAGGGGTTCAGCCCCCCCCTCTCCCCGGTAATATATATCACAAGGGGGTTCAGACTCCGGTAGGGTCACTCATTCTACACATCTGAAAAAACATCAACTACACGACGACCAATCATTCTTCACATGATCCGGATTACAAACATCACAACAGCAAGATCTGAAGCCTAATCAACACATCAGATGAGTGCTCTGGTCCACGCCAAGGGGAAATGGGTACTTGGGAGCACCTGTTGTGGAGGACTGATTTCCTGGGAAATCAGTCGTTGTCACCTCTTGATAACGTATGCAAAAATCACTTCATAATAAAATATGCACATCACAAAATACCTAATACTAACTTATAATAAGTATACATCAAGCACTCAATAATACAGTATACACAAAAACCATAATAAAAGTATACATTAAGGGTATAAAGTATCTCATTAAGCATACATGAAGTTCTTCGTAATAAATTTAAAATTTATGCTTAAAAATTAGTAGATTTACAATAAAATAGCTTGCAGAGAGATTTATACGATGCTAAATCATTTTCCAGGCTTGATGCCTTTTATAATTACATACAATCTGTACCTTCACTAAAGCTGTGTAGATGTTTAATCTTGTTTAATCCCGGGTATACGCAGCATGTCACAGCTCCAGTATCATCCCTTGTATTGAGACGGCCAAGAATGATGGAAAACAGGAGGCCATCCAAACCTCTTCAAGGGATTGTCTCTTTGGTGTACAGACAAAGCCAAGGAGAGGCTAAATCACACTCCCTGGTTGGCTTTTAGTATTCTTGGTCACGATTCGGGCGTAGAGGGCCAACTTATCATTAAAACATTGTTCAAAAGCTCGTTAGTCCCCATGACTCGCAACTTAATGTGTTCGAGTATTTTTAGGAACAGAGCCACGCCTTCATACGATGTTCAGAGCTCTATAAATAATTAATGAATATAAATAATACAATAAATAAATTGCTTCACCCACGTAATGTAGAAACAAATATTTGTAAATAGAAGCAAAACACTTAATTTAACATATCCTAGACCAAACTATACACAAAGTATAATATATTTTTGACATTTCGGAAAATACCTTTTTGATTATATATACAGTACGAAGAAATTAACGAATGCGCCAAAGCTTGGGAACGGCAACAGCTTGGATGAGCATAGCCTAGTGTCCTCATAAACATGAGCCAAATGCTTGTTAATCCAGCCACCACACTCCATATTTATGAATGAAAAACACTTTGCACGTGACTCGACTGATGACGTTCGAACTTGACTTGTATACCTCCGTTCGAATTTCACTTCTCTAATCGCACGTATTGGAAGTGCACAACTTGTCCTCAGGCTATTCTCGTCCAACTACAGACGTATTTATCACTTTTAACGTACTATGTATTAAAAATTTGTATTTTCTCATAATATAAATATTATTACATACCAGAATGTGTTGAATAGTTAGGTCTAACATGGGTTAAGTTGTTTTGGCAATTATTAGTATTTGAAGTAAGTGGGTGAAGCCTTTTGAGAGGTGCGATTGGAGGAGAGAACGTGTACGAAGACGTACTCGAGAAATGTACATACGTCATCAGTTGTGAGTAGGTGTGTAAAGCGCTTTTCATTCATGAATGAGGGTTTGGCGAGTGCATTAATGAGCATTTGGCCTTTGTTAATGAGGATAGGTTGAAATACAACAGCCATCCTCATAAAAAAAGGCATATGTTCATGCCTTGCAGCCGCCAAACTCAATGTTTATGAATGAAATCGCTTTACACACGACTAAATCTGCCTCGCTGACGACGTCTGTTCGAATTGCAACTCTTTTTAAATGCTTCACTCATTTACTACAAATACAACAACCCGTCCTTATCAACAAACGGTAAATACTCGCTTATCCAACCACCAACTCCCCTGTTTATGAATGAAAAACACTTTACACGCGAATCATAACTGATGACTTATGTATTTTTCTCGAGCAGTGTTTCGTTCACGTCCTCTGCTCGAATCGTACCTCTGAATGCTTCATTCACGTATTACAAATACCAGTAATTGCCAACAAAACTTCACCACCTAAAATATGCGTAAATATGAACAATATGTTGATATATAAATTTATAGTTAGGGAAAATCCCTATTTTGAATGAGCAGTATGTTAAAACTGATGAACGGGTGTTTGAGGTTGGCCGGTGGATGGAATAAACATAATAGCCTGAGGATGGCTGCTGAGTACGGGTTGAAATATAAATAATTGCCACCAGAACTTAAACACCTAACATAATTTAGGTCTAACGCTGCATTAAATTCTAAAATATAATATTAAATTATATATTAGAAAATGCCTTTTTTGAATGTACAATACTTTAAACTTGATGAATACATATATATGGGGTTGGCCGCACCTTGGACGAGCATTGTCAGTGGACGGATGCTGTGAATGCTTCATCAATGTACTGTACATACAAGTAATTGCCAACAGAACATAAACACTCTACTTAAGTTTACCGGTGAGACATTTTAAATATAATACTATATGGGGTACCCGGCAGTGCCCGGGTCTTTGTATCACTGTCTAGCTCTGTCTGCATGTCTCTCTCCCTCTCTTCCTCCCATACTACCAATAACGTGTCGTCAAAGGTGACTATCCTTCCTCTAACCATGGTAGGAAGTGTGTGGAAGCGTCCCTGGCTTGGTTCCGTATCTTGGCTACAAGTTCAAGTATATTTGAGACAAGAAAGAACTATATCTCAAAGGTATAGAGTAGCTTAGGCTATTTCTACCCCCCCCCCCCCCCCCTGATCTTCGCCACACACACTCGGTGGCCGCTCTTGATTAAATATCCTGATTTTTTTAGGATACTCGGCAGCTTTGCTTCACAACTACCGCGTATCCTCTTACGCCAAATGTTTCGCGATATAAGAAAACAAAAGCTGTGAAGCAGACTTTAAAATGTGGACGGACTTGAGACTGTCTAGGAAATTTAGAATCTTTCCTTCACTCCCGCGGCAACGATCAAAACAATTTCTTTCCCTTGCATTGTGTTATTAACCATACTGGTAAAGTAGTGTCTGCTGGTAATTGTGTTTCTGACCTCGCCATGTAATCTAAAGTTGTGTTTCTAGTTGACCAAGGGAAGGGAACTATCAGGGGGAAAGCGTCAAGCCATTACGACAATATAGCACTAACGGGAGACATCTCCCGTCACGCAGGGTGCAGTCGCACCTCCACAGATCTCCAGTATCATCTATTGATACTGGTAATGGCTCAAAAGGGCCACCACTTACGGGCTATTCGTGCCCGTGCCACCTTTTGGGTGGCTTAATCTTCATCAATCATATGGCACTAGGAAGGGGTCAGGATAAGGATTTGGGATAGAATGGAGGGGGAAGGAATGGTGCCCAACTACTTGGACGGTCTGGGATTGAACGCCGACCTGCATGAAGCGAGACCGTTGCTCTACCGTCCAGCCCAAGTGGTTGACTAAAGTTTCGTTCACTTGCTCTTATTAAACACATGTATCACATGTGAAGGGTATCACACAGTATCCAGCAGCACCACACCTCCACTTTCCATGAGTTGGTCTAGTAGTCTGTCCTCTCCACCGTTCCCTACGTCGCTAAACGGTTGTACTAAATTGCCTAACGTAACCGAGGACCAACGAATAGAAAACGGGACATAACATGAATTTTGTAAGCCGGTATGACTTTAAGTACATCAATTTTTGGTTTCAGGGGATTTATACGTCAAAATTGCGATGTACTATTTGAGAGGAAAGGGTTGTCTTGGAAACTTTCCAGGTCCTGCCCCGCACACGCCTCCAGCAGCCGCCCCTGGTGCACGATAATGGAACAGTTTCAAATGTAGATTTGATAGAGTCCAATAGCCTCAGGAATCTGTACAGCAGTTGATTGACAGATGACAGGCGGGACCAAAGAGCCGAAGCTCAACCCCCGCAATCATAACTAGGTAAGTACTAGGTAACTAGGCGACCACTGTCCTTCACCACCAATAGTCGACTATACTGCAAGTAAGCTGACTTATTTTATATTGTATTTTTAATTGTATTTGTATTTTCATTTTGTGAACCCTATCCTCGGGTGAAACGTCTGCACATCAGATCTCAAACCAGAATGCAAAAACAAGCGTAGAATTTTATATCTATAACATTATTACCTAAATATAATTCCTGACCTTGGCAAGAACGTGACTAGCAGAGCATATGATGCAAAAACTAAATACCTTTTAGTCTCTGGAGCGTGTTTGGTGGTGCAGAACGTAATGGATGCACCTTTGTCAGCCCGTCTCTTGAGCCTTTACAACCCCACTAAATTGACGTATTAAGGGCCCACAGCGATACCTGGTATCTTAAATGTGGGAAAATATGGAATGGAAACACTGTTGTTTCCATTCCATATTCCGTGGGACCATAGCACTGTGGTGGGCGTGGGACCATAGCACTGTGGTGGGCGTGGGACCATAGCACTGTGGTGGGCGTGGGACCATAGCACTGTGATGGGCGTGGGATCATAGCACTGTGATGGGCGTGGGACCATAGCACTGTGGTGGACGTGGGACCATAGCACTGTGGTGGGCGTGGGACCATAGCACTGTGATGGGCGTGGGACCATAGCACTGTGATGGGCGTGGGACCATAGCACTGTGGTGGGCGGGGGACCATAGCACTGTGGTGGGCTGGGGACCATAGCACTGTGGTGGGCGTGGGACCATAGCACTGTGGTGGGCGTGGGACCATAGCACTGTGGTGGGCGGGGGACCATAGCACTGTGGTGGGCGTGGGACCATAGCACTGTGGTGGGCGGGGGACCATAGCACTGTGGTGGGCGGGGGACCATAGCACTGTGGTGGGCGTGGGACCATAGCACTGTGGTGGGCGTGGGACCATAGCACTGTGGTGGGCGGGGGACCATAGCACTGTGGTGGGCGTGGGACCATAGCACTGTGGTGGGCGTGGGACCATAGCACTGTGGTGGGCGTGGGACCATAGCACTGTGGTGGGCGTGGGACCATAGCACTGTGGTGGGCGTGGGACCATAGCACTGTGGTGGGCGTGGGACCATAGCACTGTGGTGGGCGGGGGACGATAGCACTGTGGTGGTTTTGGGACCATAACACTGTAGCTGTGGTAGACGGAGGACCATAACACTGTAGCTGTGGTAGACGGGGACCATAACACTGTAGCTGTGGTGGACGGGGGACCATAACACTGTAGCTGTGGTAGACGGGGGACCATAACACTGTAGCTGTGGTGGACGGGGGACCATAACACTGAAAATGAGGCTACAGTTAAACTGAAACAGACCTCAAAAACAGCGTTCATCCCCCGTTCACCTGTCCATCATGCTCCCATAAGCTCCCGTCTATCAGTCTCAGATATGACAGGACTGTTCCATCACCGGAGGGAACGCCCCGTGAGTCAGCGAGTCAACGAGGCGATTAAGACATCTTAGCCAGTTTGGGGACGCACCCGGCCAGACGACCTTGCCGTATATGGCAACTCCACCACGCGGATCTCGTTACGTCACCCATGACACACGCGGCGTGACGTCACCGGTGACGTCACAATGTACCTGGGTTGCTAGGCTTCGACAACAGCGTCCATATTTGGCGGGAGTTTCGCTTGGGAAGAGTGGATTCCCTAGCCGCGTCAGGGTGACCCCTCCCTCCCTCCCTCCCTCCTAGCCCTCACGCCACAAAGGGATCTCACCCTAGGGTGAGTGAGGGGATCGGGTTAATATGTAACCCTATCGAATCTTGCCCCACACCCTGGCCCTGGTGTGAGACCTCTGATTTAGGGTGGTAAGGGGTGGAGAATACCTAGTGTGAGTGGTGGTAGGGTGCTGAATGTGTAGTGTGAGTGGTGGTAGGGTGCTGAATGTCTAGTGTGAGTGGTGGTAGGGTGCTGAATGTCTAGTGTGAGTGGTGGTAGGGTGCTGAATGTCTAGTGTGAGTGGTGGTAGGGTGCTGAATGTCTAGTGTGAGTGGTGGTAGGGTGCTGAATGCCTAGTGTGAGTGGTGGTAGGGTGCTGAATGTCTAGTGTGAGTGGTGGTAGGGTGCTGAATGTCTAGTGTGAGTGGTGGTAGGGTGCTGAATGTCTAGTGTGAGTGGTGGTAGGGTGCTGAATGTCTAGTGTGTGTGGTGGTAGGGTGCTGAATGTCTAGTGTGAGTGGTGGTAGGGTGCTGAATGTCTAGTGTGTGTGGTGGTAGGGTGTTCGCCATCTGAGGAGACAATATAGTCTGACATATTAACTTGCAATAAGATGTTAATCATCTATTCTACAATAACAATAAGATGTGTAGGGTGTGTGACAAGGGTGATAACGTCTGATAAATGGGTTAAAGATAATAGTGTGTTAATCAATTTTAGTTTGAACATAAGGCGTGTATCTATAGACAGAATAACGGGGTACGAAACGTCTAGGGTGAAGTTATTAGGGTGTGAGACAACCAGGGCGAAAATAACAAGACGTTGGACATCTATGGGGAGGGTGACAGCGTAGGGTGACAGCATGAGGGTGACAGTGTGAGGGTGACAGCGTGAGGGTGACAGTGTGAGGGTGACAGCGTGAGGGTGACAGTATGAGGATTAACCATCTCGACCCAGTCTGGTTTAATAATTAATAATAACAATTGATTAATAATAATAATTAGTGTATAATGAAAGGAAAATGTAGGATAGAATAAGAATGGTAGAGGACATTTAGGGTGATGTGTGGCTAGGTAGGGTGTATACAACACGAGGGGATCAGTGTGTGAACCATTTAAGGGTGAAATGTGCTGGTGTTTGGCATCTAGATGGTGATGGCAGGGTGCTTTCCTTCTAGGGTGATTGTGGTATGGTGCTTTCCATCTAGGGTGATTGTGGTATGGTTCTTTCCATCTAGGGTGATTGTGGTATGGTGCTTTCCATCTAGGGTGATTGTGGTATGGTGCTTTCCATCTAGGGTGATTGTGGTATGGTTCTCTCCATCTAGGGTGATTGTGGTATGGTGCTTTCCAACTAGGGTGATTGTGGTATGGTTCTCTCCATCTAGGGTGATTGTGGTATGGTTCTTTCCATCTAGGGTGATTGTGGTATGGTTCTCTCCATCTAGGGTGATTGTGGTATGGTGCTTTCCATCTAGGGTGATTGTGGTATGGTGCTTTCCATCTAGGGTGATTGTGGTATGGTGCTTTCCATCTAGGGTGATTGTGGTATGGTGCTTTCCATCTAGGGTGATTGTGGTATGGTTCTTTCCATCTAGGGTGATTGTGGTATGGTTCTTTCCATCTAGGGTGATTGTGGTGTGGTGCTTTCCATCTAGGGTGATTGTGGTATGGTTCTTTCCATCTAGGGTGATTGTGGTATAGTTCTTTCCATCTAGGGTGATTGTGGTGTGGTGCTTTCCATCTAGGGTGATTGTGGTATGGTTCTTTCCATCTAGGGTGATTGTGGTATGGTTCTTTCCATCTAGGGTGATTGTGGTATGGTTCTTTCCATCTAGGGTGATTGTGGTATGGTTCTTTCCATCTAGGGTGATTGTGGTGTGGTGCTTTCCATCTAGGGTGATTGTGGTATGGTTCTTTCCATCTAGGGTGATTGTGGTATGGTTCTTTCCATCTAGGGTGATTGTGGTATGGTTCTTTCCATCTAGGGTGAAGAGGGTATAGCTTGAGAATATCAGGTATTAGGGACACCTCTATATACAGTCTCCCTGATGTCCTATTACCACGACGGACGCTATCCACTTGGCCACATGTCACCTGATGCCTCTGTTCACCTAGCAGTCAATCTGAACTTTCTCCTGATAATCGCTCTATACCTAAGCCATTACGTCTATCCGGCACTTGGAAGGGATACGAGGAGAATGATTTTGGATAGGTCAGGCCAGGGGGTTGGGGGGGGGGAGGAATGGTGCCCAACCACTTGGTGGACGGTCGGGGGATTGAACGCCGACCTGCAGGAAGCGAGACCGTCGCTCTACCGTCCAGCACAAGTAGTTGGACTGTGTTAAGGAGGGAGCGAGGTCTTGGCTCACACACATACACTTAACTTATCCTAGATTGAAATAATTCAGATCTTAATTAAGGTGATTAAATACGAACTACCATAGAAAGTACTCGTCCCACGTGGTAACTACCATAGAAAGGACTCGTCCCACGTGGTAACTACCATAGAAAGGACTCGTCCCACGTGGTAACTACTGTACCACGGAAAGGACTCGTCCCACGTGGTAACTACCACGGAAAGGACTCGTCCCACGTGGTAACTACCACGGAAAGGACTCGTCCCACGTGGTAACTACCATAGAAAGTACTCGTCCCACGTGGTAACTACCATAGAAAGTACTCGTCCCACATGGTAACTACCATAGAAAGTACTCGTCCCACGTGGTAACTACCATAGAAAGTACTCGTCCCACGTGGTAACTACCATAGAAAGTACTCGTCCCACGTGGTAACTACCATAGAAAGGACTCGTCCCACGTGGTAACTACCACAGAAAGGACTCGTCCCACGTGGTAACTACCACAGAAAGTACTCGTCCCACGTGGTAACTACCATAGAAAACAATCACCCTACTAAGAACGTAGTATAGTAAAGGGCCCATTAAGACAAGACACGCTAAAGTACTCGCCCTATATAGGAATCACCCTAAGCATGACTTTCCATAGAAAAAGTGACCCCCTGGACAGGAGTCACCCTAGAGAGGAGTCGCCCTAGAGAGGAGTCACCCTAGACAGGAGTCACCTAGACAGGAGTCGCCCTAGAGAGGAGTCGCCCTAGAGAGGAGTCACCTAGACAGGAGTCGCCCTAGAGAGGAGTCGCCCTAGAGAGGAGTCACCCTAGACAGGAATCACCCTGGACAGGATTCACCCCTGGACAGGAGTCACCCTAGACAGGAGTCACCCTGGACATAAATTAGCCAATATTCACTATTTCTTCACCATATTATTCACTATATCCACTATTTATTTACCATAAAATGGCCACTCTGTCTCTAATTTTTAACACGGTTAATCCAGCTAGAAGTCGCCCTAAATAACTCTTCAGTCCTATCTAAGTTTTGTTATCATGCTTAAATTATACCACTCTGCTATGGGAGGTGTTGCCATGTTATGGGGGGACGTGTTGCCATGTTATGGGGGGACGTGTTGCCATGTTATGGGGGGACGTGTTGCCATGTTATGGGGGGACGTGTTGCCATGTTATGGGGGGACGTGTTGCCATGTTATGGTGGGACGTGTTGCCATGTTATGGGGGGACGTGATGCCATGTTATGGGGGGACGTGTTGCCATGTTATGGGGGACGTGTTGCCATGTTATGGGATGATATTGTAATGGTAAAATGCACAATTTCACGAAACAGGAATATGCACCATGATTTTAAATGCATACCATGGAAGATGATCAGGACCATGGTAATGGAACAGTACCATGTTAGTGAACAATACTATGAACCGAACAATACCGTGTTAGAGGAACAGTATCATAGCTTGGGAACAATGCCACGATGGTAGAACAATACCATGATGGTAGAACAATACCATGTTAGTGAACATTACCATGTTAGTGAACATTACCATGTCGAAGAATACCATGAAACAATGCAAAGTTCCAGTCAAGTGACCCACTCCTATTATACCAGTCACGTGTGTATATAGGTCTCCTGACCATGATTCTTAACGAGCCACCATGGTACACGACACACAAGCAACCATGACACTTTCCAGTCAACCATAATACATAGTACAGGACACTACCATGATGCAAGGTACACTACACGATGGGAAAACGTCTACCATGACATATATAACATAGTCATGACACAGATGACGCTACCATGTGACACAGATCCGTGACACGACTATGACTCGGTATGTAACGCTACTGTGATCAAAAAGGGCCTATATGAGCCTCCCTTGAGTTCTATAGTGACTTATACTTACTCCGTTCGAGTAGATGCGTATATGGTTATAACCAAACTGAGCGTATGTGTGGTGGAACAAACTGGCGTATTGTTCACCGTATTTCAGCCTCCTGGTTGTCCCACAGCTGTTCTGGGTGCACATGTGTTCGTAATAGCAAAATCCATCACTTGGTAACACGGCGTCCGACCAGGATCCCAGCGGTGACGTTACGGAGGAAGTGTGGAAGAGTAATCACTGATGTCAGGAGCGCTCGTGGGCACATGTCTACGGCGCTCTGACTGGGTACACTATAGCTCCTGGTGTGAGGACTGACTGTATACTGAGCGACCTGGCACCGCCACCCCACTTTATAGGAGGACTGGCGCGCGGGTTTTCCCTAAGCGAGCTCCTGGCATCGTATCCCCCAGAGGAGTCTTGGGGGGTGGGACAGGGACCCCTCGCCCCTCTTCCGCTATCCTACCCCCCCCATATCCCCCCAACCGTCTGTTC
This sequence comes from Procambarus clarkii, assembly GCF_040958095.1. Lineage (NCBI taxonomy): Eukaryota > Metazoa > Arthropoda > Malacostraca > Decapoda > Cambaridae > Procambarus > Procambarus clarkii. Next base: position 20,830,143 of record NC_091218.1, on the reverse strand, counting down.
TCCCCCCTCCCATCCCCTCCTTCTATCCCTCACTCCACCCACACCGCTGACACAGCCCCCTCTCACCTGGCCGTTCCATTCTCCGCCAGAGTTACCGGGTCAAGTACCCGGGTTCGCAGGTACTGTGTCCGGATGTATGTGTACGGTGAGGGGTTGTGAGGGAGGGGTACGTGGTGGGTGTTGTGGGCGGGGCTGAGAGGGTGGTGTGGGCGTATACAAGAGGCCGTGAGGGACGGAGGAGGCGCCGGAAGCCTGTGTGTGTGTGTGAGTCGGCCAGCCAACCAGCCCACCTCTCTTTGGTCTCTTGTCACGTGAAGGCCGCCTGGCGCAGCCCCTTACTTGATCCGCGCGGTTTTTTCATATACACCAGCACGCAGCCCCCTTGTTGGTGGTGGACCACCGTGACACCTCACAGTAGCCCCCTTGTTGGTGGTGGACCACCGTGACACCTCACAGTAGCCCCCTTGTTGGTGGTGGACCACCGTGACACCTCACAGTAGCCCCCTTGTTGGTGGTGGACCACCGTGACACCTCACAGTAGCCCCCTTGTTGGTGCTGGACCACCGTGACACCTCACAGTAGCCACCTTGTTGGTGGTGGACCACCGTGACACCTCACAGTAGCCACCTTGTTGGTGCTGGACCACCGTGACACCTCACAGTAGCCACCTTGTTGGTGCTGGACCACCGTGACACCTCACAGTAGCCACCTTGTTGGTGGTGGACCACCGTGACACCTCACAGTAGCCACCTTGTTGGTGCTGGACCACCGTGACACCTCACAGTAGCCACCTTGTTGGTGGTGGACCACCGTGACACCTCACAGTAGCCCCCTTGTTGGTGCTGGACCACCGTGACACCTCACAGTAGCCACCTTGTTGGTGGTGGACCACCGTGACACCTCACAGTAGCCCCCTTGTTGGTGCTGGACCACCGTGACACCTCACAGTAGCCACCTTGTTGGTGCTGGACCACCGTGACACCTCACAGTAGCCACCTTGTTGGTGCTGGACCACCGTGACACCTCACAGTAGCCCCCTTGTACATGCTGTGACACTCCGTGACAGTCTTACTGTGCCCTCCAGGACGTGTGTAAGTACTTTCCAGGAGCCAGATTCACGAAGCAGTTACGCAAGCACTTACGAACCTGTATATCTTTTCTCAATCTTTGGCGGCTTTGTTTAAAATTATTAAACAGTTAATGAACTCCGAAGCACCAGGAGGCTGTTTAAAAAATAACAACAGTTGATTGGGAGGTTTTCATGCATGTAAACTGTTTAATAAATGTAACCAAAGCCGTCAAAGATTGAGGAAAGATGTACACGTTCGTAAGTACTTGCGTAACTACTTCGTGAATCTGGCCCGTGGTACTGAGGAGCTGACTCTTGGTGTCAGGTGTCACCACCACTACCACCACTACCACCACAGCCACCACCTCTACCATCACAATCAACACCAACATAATAACCACTGTCTATCTGCTACCACCATCAACTCAGCAACCACCACAACCATCACCACCACAACCATGTCACCAACACAACCACCACAACTATTCACCACCACAACAACCACCACCACCACAACCAGGTCACCAACACAACCACCACCACAACCAGGTCACCAACACAACCACCACCACAACCAGGTCACCAACACAACCACCACAACAACCACCACCACCACAACCAGGTCACCAACACAACCACCACAACTATCCACCACCACAACAACCACCACCACCACAACCAGGCCACCAACACAACCACCACAACTATCCACTACAACAACCACCACCACCACCACAACCAGGCCACCAACACAACCACCACAACTATCCACTACAACAACCACCACCACCACAACCAGGCCACCAACACAACCACCACAACTATCCACCACCACCACAACAAGGCCACCAACACAACCACCACAACTATCCACCACCACAACCACCACCACCACAACCAGGCCACCAACACAACCACCACAACTATCCACCACCACAACAACCACCACCACCACAACCAGGTCACCAACACAACCACCACAACTATCCACCACCACAACAACCAGGCCACCAACACAACCACCACAACTATCCACCACCACAACCACCACCACCACAACCAGGCCACCACCACAACCACCACAACAACCAGGCCACCAACACAACCACCACAACTATCCACCACCACAATAGCCACCACCACCATTACCCACACAACCACCACCACCATATGTAAACTATCTAACAGATGAAGTAAATAAGCTCATTCCTATCCATATTTGGTTGTTGACGATGCTAAGTTAATGAGGCGAATCAGAACTGAAGAACACTGCAGTAGTTCTGTTCATCTTCAGTGCATTACAAGATGAACTAGACAATCTTCAGAGATGGTTTGACAAATGGCTACTAGACTTTAACCCTGACAAATGCAAGAGAGAGCTATAAAGAAAGACTGAGGAAGCTGGATCTCACTACGCTGGAGGAGAGAAGGAAAAGAGCGGACATGATAACAACGTACAAGATACTTTGAAGGGACTAGATGAGGAAGTTGTCGAAGCCAATTTGGTACACAGCATTAAGTGTAAATATAATAAAAAGGTGTGAATGAAAAGTCACCGTGTTGAACTAATGATGGTCGAAAGACAGGGCTTGGGAGCAGATGCTCGACCCTGCAAGTTCAACTAGGTGAGTACACACACTCATGCGGCCCCAGCATGGAGCCCGAACCAGCTGGAAAAAGTTCAGAGATATGCCACTAGGCTAGTCCCAGAACTAAGAAGCATGCATTATGAGGAAAGGCTGCGGGAAATGCACCTCACGACACTGGAAGACAGAAGAGTAAGGCCAGACATGATCACTACCTACAAAATTCTCAGAGGAATTGACAGGGTTGAAAAGGATAAACTGTTTAACGAACAAGGGGACACAGGTGGAAACAGAGTACCCAAATGAGCCATAGGGACGTTAGAAAGAGCTTTTTTAATGTCAGAGTAGTTAACAGATGGAATGCATTAGGAAGTGATGTGGTGGAGGCTGACTCCATACACAGTTTCAAATGTAGATATGATAGAGCCCAGTAAGCTCAGGAATCTGTATTAATTGACAGTTGAGAGGCGAGACCAAAGAGCCAGAGCAAGCACAACTAGATGAGTACAACTAGGCGAGTACACCTGTCTGGCAGAAGAGCCTCAGCCCTATGATAAAGTCCATCAAATTCCCAAACTATTATTTACTTGTCCCGTAACCCTTTGACGACCTCTTGCGTATCTTCCACTACATCCGTGTGTGGTGTATGTTATCTTCCAACTAGTTTCTAACCATATTTGTCACTTAGGAGATCGCTAGTTCCCGTCTCCCCTTCCCGGCTCCTTGAATACCTAGTGGATAAGTACACCGTCACCCTCTAGTCTCTATAGGCGTCTTCAGCACGTTTGGGATAAGCGACTTTGGTAATTAGTCTTCTAGTGTTGGCCTCAAGGAATGTGTTAACACCGAGTACTCTAAACTATATTATACATTTATATAACCACTTGGTACCTTGTGGCTTGGTAGCGACGGTTATCTTGACAACACACGAGAGAGGGAGAGGGAGAGAGAGAGGGGTGGAGTGACAAAGCTGACAAAGATATTAGGAAGGAAGAAAGGGAGAGGAAGGGGAAGTGAGGGAGAGAGAAACGGTGCATGGCGCTATAGGGAGGGAGGTAGGAGGGAGGGATGATTCACTAGTTACCAACAAAAACACCAACGTTGGTGAAGGGAAAGGTCTCAACGTCTTCCTTGTGTGAGTCACCTGGGTGCTGGACCATTGTACAGCGGGCACTGGGTGTTGGACCATTGTACAGCGGGCACTGGGTGCTGGACCATTGTACAGCGGGCACTGGGTGCTGGACCATTGTACAGCAGGCACTGGGTGCTGGACCATTGTACAGCGGGCACTGGCTGCTGGACCAATGTACAGCGGGCACTGGGTGCTGGACCATTGTACAGCGGGCACTGGGTGCTAGACCATTGTACAGCGGGCACTGGCTGCTGGACCATTGTACAGCGGGCACTGAGTGCTGGACCATTGTACAGCGGGCACTGGGTGCTGGACCATTGTACAGCGGGCACTGGGTGCTGGACCATTGTACAGCGGGCACTGGGTGCTGGACCATTGTACAGCGGGCACTGGGTGCTGGACCATTGTACAGCGGGCACTGGCTGCTGGGCCATTGTACAGCGGGCACTGGGTGCTGGACCATTGTACAGCGGGCACTGAGTGCTGGACCATTGTACAGCGGACACTGGGTGCTGGACCATTGTACAGCGGGCACTGGGTGCTGGACCATTGTACAGCGGGCACTGGGTGCTGGACCATTGTACAGCGGGCACTGGGTGCTGGACCATTGTACAGCGGGCACTGGGTGCTGGACCATTGTACAGCGGGCACTGGCTGCTGGACCATTGTATAGCGGGCACTGGCTACTGGACCATTGTACAGCGGGCACTGGGTGCTGGACCATTGTACAGCGGGCACTGGGTGCTGGACCATTGTACAGCGGGCACTGGGTGCTGGACCATTGTACAGCGGGCACTGGGTGCTGGACCATTGTACAGCGGGCACTGGGTGCTGGACCATTGTACAGCGGGCACTGGGTGTTGGACCATTGTACAGGACACTGGACGCGTTCACTCCTCATGCAGCCTAGTGGCCGCCTGAAAATATCTGAATGTGTTGAATGTAAGTGGGTGCATTTTCAATTACCAAAAATGATCTGAGAGTACCTAACTGATCTAAGGTGATTTAGATTGATCTAAAGTGATCTCAGGTCATTAAAAATGAGCGCAATTAAAATTAGTTCAAAGTTATAAAGGAAGAAATTAAGTTATCTCCATGACCCGTAGAATAGGCTTATCAACAGAGTTCAAGCAGCATTAAGTTATAATGGGACTATCTTCACATTCCCAATATGAGAAATGCGAAAATTCACTGCAATTCATATCTTAAAAAAAAGAACTTCTAAAAATTTAGAGCACGTTTTTTGCGAAAGAAACTTGAAGATTCAAAACACGCCGCTGGCGGGAATTCGTGAAGGTGAGAGAAGCGCGAGCAGGGCAGGTCCGCCCGCGGGTGTCCTCGGCGCCAGGTGACCACGCTGGGATCTCCAGAGGGACGGGCGGCACCTGTGTCCTGGTGTCCCCGTCTCGTTGGTATTGTTGGTAGCGAGGAGCGAGGCCGCTGACGGAATATGGTATGTGCGGGCAGTATACTCTCCTGCTCGCACACAGGATTTGGCTTTGGTTTTAATAGGCTGCTGTGTGTCTGCTCACTCCATGCGGTTTGCAAGGTCGAACGTCCGCTCTTGCACTACTCGTCATCCTAATAGTACGTCGTATTTTGACGTATAGTTTATTTAAGGCCATTCTTTCTTTCATTAAAATGTATCTGTGCCCTCTTGTTCTTGAAGCTGCAGGGTTCATAACTTCATCGTGGTCTATTTTGTCGATTTCTGTTGATATTTAGTACATAGTGATCATATCACCCACCTCTTTTGCCTTATATCTTCTAGTTTTGGCATAGTTATCTGTATCATTTTGTGTGTGTGTGTGTGTACTCATCTATTTGTGCCTGCAGGATCGAACGTTGGCTCTAGGATCTCGCCTTTCTAGCCGCCGGCTGTTTAAAGCAATGACTCCTGTCCTTCATCTCTAGCATTCCTAGTTTTAAAGCTATGCATAGTGTTTGCTTCCACAATGTGCTCCTTTAATTCATCCCATTTACCCATTCGTATCACGCTGAAAGAAAACGTTTTAACATTATGACTTCTGAGTTTCCAGCTTCTAGCTTTCCAGTTTCCAGCTTCCAGCAAAGATAAACAGGTGTGTGTGTGTGTGTGTGTGTGTGTGTGTGTGTGTGTGTGTGTGTGTGAGCAAGTTATCAGTGTCTAGCACACTTGTAACGTCGACCGCACATAACAATAAGAACAAAGGCAACTACTGGAAGCATTTTCGCCCATAGGTGATAGCTCCTAATCACCTCCACCTAAATTCATATATATATATATATATATATATATATATATATATATATATATATATATATATATATATATATATATATATATATATATATATATATATATGTCTAACCTTCGCTTGAAACAAACAAGTGATCACACGTCTGTTGTCTTACCCGATAATTTATTTTTTAAATCAACAACACCATTTCCAAGCCACGATCTATTCCATGACCTAGTCCCCGGAACACCAGGGGGCTACAGTCCCCGGTACACCAGAGGCTACAGTCCACGGAACACCAGGGGGCTACAGTCCCCGGAACACCAGGGGCTACAGTCCCCGGTACACCAGAGGCTACAGTCCCCGGAACACCAGGGGGCTACAGTCCCCGGAACACCAGGGGCTACAGTCCCCGGTACACCAGAGGCTACAGTCCCCGGAACACCAGGGGGCTACAGTCCCCGGTACACCAGAGGCTACAGTCCCCGGAACACCAGGGGGCTACAGTCCCAGGAACACCAGGGGCTACAGTCCCAGGAACACCAGGGGGCTAGAGTCCCCGGAACACCAGGGGGCTACAGTCCCCGGTACACCAGGGGTACAGTCCCCGGAACACCAGGGGGCTACAGTCCCCGGTACACCAGGGGTACAGTCCCCGGAACACCAGGGGCTACAGTCCCCGGTACACCAGAGGCTACAGTCCCCGGAACACCAGGGGGCTACAGTCCGCGGAACACCAGGGGGCTACAGTCCCCGGTACACCAGGGGTACAGTCCCCGGAACACCAGGGGCTACAGTCCCCGGTACACCAGAGGCTACAGTCCCCGGAACACCAGGGGGCTACAGTCCCCGGAACACCAGGGGGCTACAGTCCCCGGAACACCAGGGGCTACAGTCCACGGAACACCAGGGGCTACAGTCCACGGAACACCAGGGGCTACAGTCCCCGGAACACCAGGGGCTACAGTCCCCGGAACACCAGGGGGCTACAGTCCCCGGAACACCAGGGGGCTACAGTCCCCGGAACACCAGGGGGCTACAGTCCCCGGAACACCAGGGGGCTACAGTCCCCGGAACACCAGGGGGCTACAGTCCCCGGAACACCAGGGGGCTACAGTCCCCGGAACACCAGGGGCTACAGTCCCCGGAACACCAGGGGGCTACAGTCCCCGGAACACCAGGGGGCTACAGTCCCCGGTACACCAGAGGCTACAGTCCCAGGAACACCAGGGGCTACAGTCCACGGAACACCAGGGGCTACAGTCCACGGAACACCAGGGGCTACAGTCCACGGAACACCAGGGGGCTACAGTCCCAGGAACACCAGGGGCTACAGTCCCCGGAACACCAGGGGGCTACAGTCCCCGGAACACCAGGGGGCTACAGTCCCCGGAACACCAGGGGGCTACAGTCCCCGGAACACCAGGGGGCTACAGTCCCCGGAACACCAGGGGCTACAGTCCCCGGAACACCAGGGGGCTACAGTCCACGGAACACCAGGGGGCTACAGTCCACGGAACACCAGGGGCTACAGTCCCCGGAACACCAGAGGCTACAGTCCACGGAACACCAGGGGCTACAGTCCCCGGAACACCAGGGGCTACAGTCCACGGAACACCAGGGGCTACAGTCCCCGGAACACCAGGGGCTACAGTCCCCGGAACACCAGGGGGCTACAGTCCCCGGAACACCAGGGGCTACAGTCCCCGGAACACCAGGGGCTACAGTCCCCGGAACACCAGGGGGCTACAGTCCACGGAACACCAGGGGACTACAGTCCCCGGAACACCAGGGGACTACAGTCCCCGGAACACCAGGGGGGCTACAGTCCACGGAACACCAGGGGGCTACAGTCCCCGGAACACCAGGGGGCTACAGTCCCCGGAACACCAGGGGGCTACAGTCCCCGGAACACCAGGGGCTACAGTCCCCGGAACACCAGGGGGCTACAGTCCCAGGAACACCAGGGGGCTACAGTCTCTGGAAGACAACAACAATTCCTGGAACAAGTCTTGCGAAGGGTACAGAATATAATGACTTCTCATAAAAAGTGTAAATATAAGCATGACGCCCAGTTATGTAATCCTCGGTATAATTTTGATCACTGCGAGTTCGTACTCAGTACTTCCTTATTATAACAATATAGCCAAATTAAACTCCTTTTAGTGACTGGCTTCAGCCGGATACGGATATGCGAGATAACAGTACAGAAAATGGCCGAATGCTTGTATTGGCCTATAGGAAGTAACTTGTGTGCCTGTACACCCGCACACTCACGGGCCGGTCACACCCGACGCATGATGTCGCATGACATCAGTGCATGATGTGTGTTAGAGATGCACCAGATACAAGTATAGGGAAGCTGGGAACACGATCTGGATGCACATGTTGCAGTTATTAAACTTAATATTTGTATTGTGATGCACATATGTTGTCAACAGTGGCGAATGCCTGCCGCTTGTATTGTGTGTACGTCTCTCTAGGTGTGAGCACCTTCCTAATTGTATGTGTGTTTGTGCCGAGCTCTAGTCCTTGGTACCCACCTCTGGTCCATTACACGTCGGGTGTGACGCTTCTCAATCCTTCATCAACACCTTTGGAGCTTGACCAGGTCTCCTTTGCATTCTTTCAGGGCGTTTGAGAATCAGCTTTTCTAGCCTACTCTTATTATAATTGCAAAGGATGGCAGAATTATGTTTCAGTTGCATTTATTGGATTTCAACTCTAATAGGCTACAACTCTGAATTTCAACATCTTTTTAAACGTACCTTGGGTTGTAATGTTCAGGCTAGTGAATAATGGCACCTCTCTGGCCTGTCTCTTATTTGTGTACTCAACTAGTTGTGATTAAAGGGTCGAATAATAGCCCCCTAGCCCCACCTTTCCATCTCCTGGGGTAGTTAATGCATTTACTTTCATTTCTCCTTATATTAAGTCTTACTTCCTTTTGAAACCGTTTATTGAACGTGTCTGGACAACCTCTCGATAACTTGTTTCATTTACTTGTGAGACGCTGAAGGAAGTTTCCCAGGGGTCGGTTTCTGAGTCTCCAGCCTCCACCCGAATGATTAGTCCTGTATGTGAGTGTGTGTGTTTGTATGTGTGTGTGTCTGCGTGAGTGCTTCCGTGAGTGCGTGAGGTTGTTGTGACCCTCACATTTACCCATTAAGAAGCGTGTAACTGAGTTTGGCATTGTGTGTGTGTGCGCGCGCATCCGGCAGCGTTGAGTGTGTCCATCACAGTTGGTGTCGCACTTATCTCTCATACAATGTACCTCTGGTTGGGCGTGTCCGGCGCCTGTGTGGGCGTCCCGGCTGGGCCTGTGGGGGGGATGATGAGCGTGTGGGCGTGTACGTTTGAACCTGTGGACGTGTCCGTGTGGGCGTGTCAGCCAGGGTATGTGTACATTATATCATGTCGAGTGGGCGTGTCTGGTAGGGGGGGTCTGTGAGTAGGGCGAGGTTAGAATACAGGATGCGACCCAGCGATCAAAAAATGTCCTCAGGGCGACTTATTGTATTCCAACTGGCCTGGGTGGGGACGTGGGGTGGTGCAGCCGGCGACGGATGACACCACCCCACCGTCCCACTGGGTGACGGAACACCTATCCCCCCTCTTCCCCTTCATCCCCCCCCCCTCTCCACCTGGCTAAAACGGAGTGGTTCTCTTTAGTTTATGCAAGTAATGGCAGCGGGAATTACAATTAACAGTTACCGCTGTGTGCCAGACGCCAAGCGGAGCATTTTTGTGGGCGATAGATCCGGGACTCTGAGGAGCGGGAGGTATCACGACCAGGATACACAACACACACACACACACACACACACACACACACACACACACACACACACGAAGGCAGTAATTGCGGCAAAGTATTAGAGTGGATAAATGTTACTAGCGAAGTACCACAGAGCTCGGTACTAGCACCAGTAATGTTCATCGTCTATATAAACGATCTACCAGAGCAGATACAGAGTTATCTGAACATGTTTGCTAATGATAATAAGCATATTAGGGATGATAAGACACTTAAGTCATGCGCTTCAAGATGACCAACTGGACATAATGTGTATTGAACAACACACGACACATGTTCATTATTCATTATGAACAAAAGCTACCTTGTAGAATAGAAAATAGGTCTCAACCTGCAATTTATATGAAATGATATTAAAGAACTCTAACAAAAAGAGATTTACAGGTGGTTATGTATAGTAAATTGTCACCAGTGGGCCACATAAATGAGTGCTCGAGAAGCCTATGCTACGCTCTCCTACTTCAGAATCGCTTTTACATACAATGAATGGTGAAATACTAAAATTTCGCGACTTTTGCGAAACGAAAATTGGAATGTGCAGCCGTTGTATTGTGCCCATGTCTCAAGACGTCCGTCGATGAAGTAGAAAAGATACAAAGACATATAACTAAATGGCTTCCGGTACTGGAAATCAAGAGTAAGAAAAAGAGGCTTGAGGCGTTACTTATACGAAAGCTAAATATATGGAACGAAAAATGAGATCATATGATCATTATGTACAAAATAGTATCAGAAATCGACGAAGAGGAATTATTGAAACCTGCAGCTTCAAGAACAAATGGCCATATATTTATGTATGGAAACTAAGTTGCCGAAAATATACAAAAGTTCTCTTTTTGCGAACAGAGTTTAGAAAGAGGTGGATGCCAAACACAACAGTATTCAAAGTTTCATATGACAGTATTGGGAAGACGGGACACCACAGCCTAGCTGTCATCCTGTAACTGCACTTAGGTAATTAAACACACACTCATACACCTCTCTCTTTCTCTATATCTCTTCCCGTCTCTGCATTCCTTCTGCACGGGCTATTCATGCCCGTGCCACATTTTGGGGGGCTTAATCTGTATCACTCAATTAATCCTACTGCACACTACCTCTCGGCCTTCCTGCTCTTACCAACCTCTCTCCACCCTTCAGCCCCGGTGTCTTTATTTGTACTTTGTTGTACAATGTACAACACCTCACAACCTCATACCTCACAACGCCTTCACTACCTCTCTCCTCTCAACCACTCATCCACCGCAATACTACATCCATCTCTCACTTCCAATCCACACAGAAACAAATACCATTGTTGAGTCTTATAAAGCAGACGAAATAAAGGCAAGGATTAGCGAGGAGTAACCTGATGTGATTGCAATTGTGGAAAACAAAATCACTGATGTGATCTCAGATGCAGTATTTCTAGAAGGATGCTAGGTAATAAAGATAAGAAAACAATGACAGGAAGGAGTTGTAGCACTGCTAGTAAAGCGAAAGTGAAAGTTTAAGGAATTTGCAGATTATAATACAAATGTATTCACAGACTACATCACTGGAACTCAGACAACAGAAAATAGATAGTGGACCTGTATCATACAAAACCCCAAAAGCAAACAACACAGGACCCAAACTGGGATACAAAGCCATAAATAAAGCATTCATAGAAGAATTACAAAGAACAGCAACATCACACAGAATGAGAACATTTATTATTCATGAGGGATGTAAATCATGAAGAGATAGATTGGGAATCGAGAAATCTCCATTATGAAGAAGAAACGTGGGGAATAAAATTAGTAGAAGATAGGGAAACAAACTTCTTAAAACATATACAAAAGATGACACAAGGAGGAGAGCAGGTGATATACTTAGTCTGCTGGACTTCACCTTCATACAAAATGAAGATGAGACATTAAAACTTGGAGCATGAAATCCCTTTAGGATACAGCGACCATTGTGGTCTGGTCTTTAACAACATGATTAAACTAAAAGCAATGGCCATAAGTCAAGTGGCCAGGAGAAGAAGAGTTGATTACAAAAAGGAAATCACGCGAGAGGAAGAGTGTGTTTGCAAGTGGGAGGAAGAACCTAGGGAGAAGTCAGTCTAGGAAATGACAAATAAAGTCCAAAGAAGATGCAAAGAGATTGAGAATATGCATCTGTATATACATATACAGATGCATCTATATATACATATACAGATGCATCTATATATACATATACAGATGCATCTATATATACATATACAGATGCATCTATATATACATATACAGATGCATCTGTATATACATATACAGATGCATCTATATATACATATACAGATGCATCTATATATACATATACAGATGCATCTATATATACATATACAGATGCATCTATATATACATATACAGATGCATCTATATATACATATACAGATGCATCTATATATACATATACAGATGCATCTATATATACATATACAGATGCATCTATATATACATATACAGATGCATCTATATATACATATACAGATGCATCTATATATACATATACAGATGCATCTATATATACATATACAGTTGCATCTACATATACATATACAGATGCATCTATATATACATATACAGATGCATCTATATATACATATACAGTTGCATCTATATATACATATACAGTTGCATCTATATATACATATACAGTTGCATCTATATATACATATACAGTTGCATCTATATATACAAATACAGTTGCATCTATATATACATATACAGTTGCATCTATGTATACATATATATATTGTCTCCTGAACTCATGGTTCAGTAGACAATCTAAGAAGCAAAAAACAGGAGGGAGTGGAAAAATGAATAGAGGACAATGTTGTTTCAGAATCAGCTATTCAGAACAAATTTTCCATGTAGCACGGGCTATAGTGAGCCCGTAAACCTTAGAGGACAATAAAACCGGAACAGATACGTCAGAGCTATGTATGAGGACAAACATAACAAGAACATTGGAAACAACTGAAAATGACATTGCATCTAGAGCTAAAAACAACTGAAGATATTACATAGCCATTTATGAAAGAAACTTTTTTTTCTACCAGACGTGGCTACACATTTACAATGCTAACCAGAATATATACATTTTTTTCTGTTCTCCATGGAGTTTGTGAAGAGGTAAATGCTAGTTCCCATGGAGGGTTCTCAACTGACCCGAAAGAGTTCCAGATGCTAGGAGAGAAAGTAATCCAAGACAGACAAATACTGAGCCAACAGCAGAGTAAGTAATGAGACAACTAGTGTCACTAGATTGGCCAAATATCTGAAGTGGGCGAGGTATATAAACTAGCACCAGCACGGCTATAGGGAAGGGAAATCATAACTAACCAACCTCTGAGAAACTAAAGAAAGGAAGACGGGATAAAGAAAGATGCGTAGAATGCATATTTCTGGACTTCATAAAAAGCTTTTGACACAGTTCCACACAATGAAGTACTATTCTAACTTGATAAGCAGGAGTAACTAGAAGAGCGCCGGAAAGGTGTGAGAGCGTATCTAGCAGACAGGAGTGAGAGTGTCACATTGAGGAGCGAGAAATTGGACTGGGGTTAAATTACAAGTAGAATCGTCCCTTAAAGATTGGTGCTGGAACATATATTATTTTTCATATATTTTATTGACCTAACTATGGAGATGGTCCTAAATATCTATTTGCAAATGATACAAAAGTTGCTGAGAAGAGTGAAGACCAATGACTCATATGAACATGTTTGCTGACGATGCTAAGCTACTAGAAAAGATAAGAGACTTAGACGATTGCCATGCCCTTCAAAACGATCTGGACCAAATAAGTGTCTGCCGCACCATGTGGTAAATGGAATTAAATGGGGTATAAATGCCATGTTATGGAAAGTGGAATAGGAGAAAATAGGCCACACACACAACCTACAAATTATGTACAAACAAATTAAAGAACTCTAACAAAGAGATGTAGTGGTGGTTCTGGATTCAGGATTCACCAGAGGAGCACATAAAGAACATTGTCCGAGGAGCTTAGGCTACGCTTTGCCATTTCAGAATCACTTTTACATATATGGTTGGCGAGATACTAAAGAAACTCACAACTTTATTGAGACCAAAACTGGAAAATGCAGCAGTTGTATTGTGCCCATATCTCAACAAGCACATCAACAAACTGGAAAAGGTGCAGATATACAACAAAATGGCTTCCGGAACTGAAAGACAAGAGCTATGAGGAGAGGCTAGAGGTGTTAACTATGCCAAAGCTAGAAGATAGAAGAAAAAGAGGCGATATGATCACTACGCACAAAATATTAAAGGGAATTGAACAATTAATAAGGAAGAAATCTTGTCACCTAAAACTTGAAGAACCCTTTGTAAATGCACATTAATGACACTAGTGTGTTATTAATGACACACCAGTGTCATTAATGACACTAGTGTCATTAATGACACATTAATGTAAAAGATACATCGAACACTTTATGTAACATACATAAATCTGTGTATCTATGTATTTACGTATGTAGCATTTTAAAAGCACTGCGATCACCTTCTGTGGTTGATAGATCAATAAATCCCTGAACTATATGTTTGACAAATCTCTCACCCTGTCCATGGAGGACAGAAGAAAATGTATATATGCTGTTTAGCATTGTAAATGTGTGGCCACGTCTGTGGTAGAAAATAATAATAATAAAAAATCAAGAACAAGAGCCAGAGATATAAGTTACGGAAACAAAGATGCCCAAAAAATACATTCTAAAGGCACACACACACACACACACACACACACACACACACACACACACACACACACACACACACACACACACACACACATGCACACCCTGCTCCCATACTACCACCCCGACCAGGACCACCATCACGACGGAATTAGAAATACAATTCTTTCAGTTGTCAGTGGCGGCGTTGTCTTGGTCGCGCGGATCACCGTACTGGCGGCCAGGGCCGCTGCAGGAATGCGGTCGCCAAGGACGAGGAGACCCTACGGACGCTTGGTAAAGTCCGTCAGGAACTACATACCTCCCGGCCACCACCCACCTCCCTCTGCCGCGAGGCAGATCTAATGGATATAATTCCGCCCGAAGCTAATCATGATGACCACAACCCCGCTCTAAGGCTTATGATTATCTGAGAGACAACTACTTGAGGTTGATCTGATGGACATAACCCCCGTCCCGAGGTGACTTGAAGAAAGTCAGCAGAGTACATTCATCCTCTCATGTTAATGACAATTCCTGAGTTTTTAAATTTAATCTAACATTAGCAATTTTAAATATTTAACGGATTTTCATAGCTTTTCATTCGTATCTGCAGCAGTGGTGAGGGTAATTCATGACCAGACTAACGATGTTATCTATAGTGTAAATATATATGTTTGTCTATTAATTATAATTGTTTATTTGTCTCTCCAAGGTTGTAGTCCAGACGCTTCGGGTTAGTGTTATTAGATTTTGTAGAGTGACTGGTGGGTGTTAGGTGAATGTCATAGGCGGGTTGTAAACAACATGATTCAAGAAATAAACATAAATCTCTCGATTACAGTTCAGTTAATTTAGTATCCATGCCAATCACAGTGAAAGATATAATAATAGACAATAATGGAATACCTGAAGAGAATTAACTTCACATCAAAGCTACCAACATGACGTCTGAAAAGGAAAACAATTTCTCTCAAACATTAGAGTTCTACAATAGAATGAGATCAGACAAGAATGGGAAGGTTGAGCACACAGAATACTTTAAAGGTCAGAAAGCATTTGGCACTGACCCACATAAGAGGCTAATATACAAGATAGAGAATTAGGCCGGAGTAATTGGCAGAGTAATTGGGAACATAGATTATCAGTCAGATGAGAAAAATCGAAATAAGGAAACATATTAATGGGCTCCACAAGGTTCAGTGCTGGGACCCGTGATATTCTTTGTGTACACAAATGACAGCTGATCAACTCAACAGGTTTGTCAATGGTAATGACGCAAACCTGATGAATTCAAATAAATTTATTGAGATATAAATACACACAAAGGGATACGATAGCTCAGGCTATTCTCACCCCGTAACCTGATGAATGATTTCAGGACGAACGAGGATTGCAAGAAGGCTCCGAAGCCTTGGATAAGTCTGAAGCTATGGGCGGACAAATGGCTACTGGTCTTAACTCCCGATACATGCAAGGAGTAAGGAAGCCAGAGGAGCAACACGTAATATGAGGGAAGAACTTCGTAATTTTAATAAGAGAAATGAATGTAGTGACAGACATAACAGTGAACAGTCTCCAGAGAAATACATCAGTGCAATTTCAGTAGTACAGGCTATGCTGGCGAACACCAAGACAGCCTTCAAGGCACTACACAAGGATATGTTAAGTGCTGTATGCGGCATACGTTCGACTTTCCAGAGTATGTAGCACCTGCCTGTAGCCCACACCTCAAATAGCACAAAAACATAGCTTGAGAATGAACAGAACTTTGTTAAAAGACTGGTCCCAAAATTTGAAGGGATTGAGCAACGAGGATAAACTGAGAAAACTTAACGACATTGGAAGAGGTGATAGAGGAGACCTGATCCGGAATTATAAAATACTCAGGGATAGAGATGAAATAGATTGACGGAATGTTTAGATTGAGAAGTGATATAATGAAAGGACATGCACAAAGGCAAGATACTCAGACGAGCCACAGGGACGGGAAATAAATGTTTCACCAATTTAAGAGCACCAAGCTGGAGTAATTAATGAACAAGAATGGAAATATTAGAGGTTATTTCCATCCAATGGGTCTGGATTCATTGCATTATGCAGTCGATCCTCCTTAAATAATACTATCAACAGTAACTATTTGGTCAAACGTAGAAAAATGTACTGTTGGCCTTCAAAAATTTCGTACCAAATGGTACATAAAAAAATGGAAAAAAATAAGTAACGGACATAATCTACCCCTAAACTGCCCAAGCAATCCTAGGCCTAATATTTGATGTTTGAGGCCTATTGTAGTATAAATATGTGCTATACTAGGCTTACGAGTGTTTTAGTTTGATTTTTCCTTTAGTTTAACTAGTAGCCTATCTAACAACCTTAAGTCTTAACTAGTTCCTAGGTGACAACCTAAAGTCTTATCTAGTAGTTTAATTTTGAGTCTACAGTCTTAATGAAGTGATAGAATCCCTTACACTATGAAAAAGATTGCTGGAACCCTTACCAAGATGTCACGCAGGCTTCCAGGATGTAAGATGTCACTCAGGCTTCCAGGATGTAAGATGTCACTCAGGCTTCCAGGATGTAAGATGTCACTCAGGCTTCCAGGATGTAAGATGTCACTCAGGCTTCCAGGATGTAAGATGTCACTCAGGCTTCCAGGATGTAAGATGTCACTCAGGCTTCCAGGATGTAAAATGTTTATTGGAAAAATTCCAGATTACTTAACATTTAAATTGAAAATAATCAATAAAGATAATTTGTATAGCTTATTAGTAATAAAAAAAGGTTTAGAATTGTCTAGGATGTGAGTGGTTTTCCTTCCACGGGAACACATATATATATATATATATATATATATATATATATATATATATATATATATATATATATATATATATATATATATATATATATATATATATATATGTGTTCCCGTGGAAGGAAAACCACTCACATCCTAGACAATTCTAAACCTTTTTTTATATATATATATATATATATATATATATAAAATTATATAATATATAATATAATATACGTTTAATGTGTTCGTAGCAGCGAATGTTTCTCACCATCTCTCTTAACCTTTGTTGTCTGTCACGGAAATACTTCCCGGAACCCCATCTTGCTCTCTAGGATCTCTGAGGCTTCTGGGAACTCAGTTTACCCCATTTAGTTGATAAGCCAAGTCTTAGCTTACTTGATAAATCGAGGCTTAACTAATAGTCTGGTTGGTAAGCCATCTCTTAACTATATAGTATTATAGAGAGTAAATAAATCCTTTACAAGTAGTCTAGTTCATAAGCCGGGCCTTAACTAGAGATCTAGATGATAACCCAAACGTGGTTTAGTATTCTAGTTGATTAGATAATCCGTGACTAGTTAAATTGTTAACCGAAGCCTTAACTAGTAGCCTAGTTGATAAATCAAGCCTTAATAATCTACTCTAGTAGTCTAGGTAATAATCCAAGACTTAGAAGCTAAGGAAGATAACCCTGTAACTAGGACTGCTGGCAGAACAACTCTAGGCACGTTGATAACACATGCACATGTCTATTGCGTCAACAAACAGCCTCCATGATCACACTGATAGCATGGAATAATTTGTCTAATTATTAGGTATCCATTGGGAATTTTGACGAGTCCTGTAACTGAAGTTTTATATACAAGTTATCCACAATTATGTTTATTTATACATTGATTAAAAACTATGTTATGCGCGGGAGTCCCAGTTTGGCAAGAGGTGGTCGAGACGGGATTTGCTGATTTTTACACTAAAAATAGGTTATAAAGTGCAGTTACTAGTAATAAAACTGTTTATTAGATATTATACTGTGAGGCGAGAGTTGCGCAATAGTCCATAATGCGTAGGACAGCTGTCGGTCTCGCCTGGGTTTTGGGTGTTACACAGTAGTGAATGAAGAGAAGGAAGACGTATATGCATGGGGGAAGACTGCGTGTTAGAGGTGGCGCCAGAGTTAGGCAAGAGAAGGTCTGGTGGCAGCAGCAGCGGTGGCGGCGGCGGCACCCACCTTTCCTCCAGCATGACAATGACACAGGCAAACCCGTCTCCGATACCTGACCAACCTCCAGTGACGCTGGAATTCCCGCGCGCTCTCCCGTCTGAGAATATCCAGCCAAACAAGGAAGAAACAATCTTCAAGAATGAGGAAGAGACGTATCGTCGTCGTTGTCGGAGGAGGAGGAGGAGGAGGTGGTGGGAGGAGTGAGTTCATGCCCGGAGCAACCTTTGGGACTACCCACAATGGTACGGTCACCACACCCACCTTTTATTTCCTTGTACGAAATTACCCACCTTCAAGATCGCACTTAATTAGTCATTTGATTATCCAAGAGTACACATGCGTAGGTAGGAGTTCCCCAGATGTTTAAGAGACGCATCAAATGAAACCCGGAGCGAACATATCCATGAGTTGGTCACCTCGTTGCTGGGTTGCAAACACCGCCATTCAGCGAGGCACCCGCCCAACACGGCGTATTATATTCTGGATCTCTACCCTTATGGAGGATGGGGAGGCACTCAGGGCACCGGCTGAGTCACCCAGGCACTCCTCCGCCACCACCCTCCCCACCCCCTTCACGCCTGCAAAAGGAATCTTGCGGTCAGCTGACATATTGGGTACCAGGCTGCAACAACACCTTATAGGTAGGCAATGTCCTCACTATGCGTACTTTATTATTATTATTATTATTATTATTATTATTATTATTATTATTATTATTATTATTACGACCATTATTATTATTATTATTATTATTATTATTATTATTATTATTATTATTATTACGACCATTTATTATTATTATTATTATTATTATTATTATTATTTATTATTATTTATATTTTATGATCACATTGTTTCTGCTATTTGTATGGCAGGAATAACTTGCCTACTCTGCGTCTTATTATTACTGTTAATATTAATTATAACTATCATAGCGTTTCTAATAAGCCTGTTTACGGAGGGTATCAGATCCTCTGTATATAGATTCTGGCGGATGATGCATAACACTACAACTTGCAGTCAGTTCTGTAATGGAGAACTTCATCTTGGAGTGTCAAACACTTAATCTGGGTTGACTGGCCACTGTCTTATCTAAAGTTGTGAGACAAAACTGAAGTCAGAAACAATCTTAATATTAGAAATATATATATGAACTAATACTATACATCCAGACTTAACACAGAACAGCCGTAGCTGGTCTTAGTGTATTGAAATTGAAATTGAAATAAGTTTATTGAGGTAAAATACACACAAAGGGATGAGGTAGCTCAAGCTATTCTCACCCAGTTCAGTACATCGTGTTAATGCATACATATACACACATCACAAACAATAAACATATTACCAAACATTCTGAGAGATAAACATATACATTTCCTGTCTTAGTGTATTGTGCAATGTTTACAAAATGTATTCCCCTCTAGTTAGCTTCTCCATCAGTCCCTCATCAACACACCATCAAACAAAGAGGTGCGATATGTAAAAACAGATGCATGTTCCCCTTTGCAAGAACAGTGATAATGTCGACGCGCTAATTACCTGAAATATCCAAAATTTTGCCGCGCATGTTGGCGATAGGCTGCTGACCAAAACATATTGTCTGTCTCCTTAATCATTCACAAACTGTATAATGTTAAATGGGATTCTTGTATTGTTATTTGTCTATTTGTACTCATTGAATTTGTGTGCCCATGAGGGACTTGAAGTAGAGGGGGTTAGAAATAGCCTAAGCTACTCAATCCCTTTGAGATGTATTTCTTATCTCAATAAACTTACTTGAACACAAACTGTATAAATGAATGACTGATAACACAGCTTGTAAGCTTCAAAGTAAACTTTAGTAACTGATTTATAACAAATGCTACACGCATATTCACGAACTAGAATTCAATAAGTATTGCATGGTAATAATATTAATAATAAGAATAGTAACATACAAATAGTGAAATTTACATTTTATTAAAAATATGAGTGAATACAGTGTTTACAAAATAGGTATTTATGTAACGCTCTGTTGACTGGGAAAGTTTAAACTTTGATAAAGCTTAAGAAAAGTGTTGATGTTACTTAATTATATACTAACTTATGTAACTAGGCTACTAATTCCTCCTTTAAAATGCTGAATAACTTTTCCAGACTTTAGGCTTTCTTTCCATAATACTTTATTCTTTCCTTCTTAAAGTCTTAATGTTTCATTCACTTTCTCCTATACATTATTGCAGCTACTATGGACTAATACCGTTTTCTTATGAACAATACTTGGTGGGAGTTCAGCCCGTTCTCCTGAACGTTCACATCAACAAACCATTGTGTTAAATTACCCGAACCTAACCTACCCGAGGACCAACAAACAGAAAACGGGCTCTCACGTCAATTTCGCGACCCGCTGCTGTTTTTAGCACATCAGTTTTTTGGCCTTAGGGGAAATTATAGGTCAAAATAGCAGGTACTGTTGAGGAAGACGGACTTAGAGCAGTATGGCGGAATGCAATTGTTGATGAGTCAGTCTGGTGAGTCCTGGTGAGTCACAAGGGTACTGGACCCGCTGATCCCAGTGAGGAGGCCTCGCCTGGGTCCTCGCAGGGATATCCCAAGATTCTGGAAGATACTGGCATCGTCTCTTCAATGAAATTCCTGTACGACAGCCTCCGCGAAGGCTCAGGCAGCCAGCCCGCTAACGCGTGGTTCAAGTACGTGTCGGGCGTACGATGCGGAGTTTCAAGATATACATAATACTAATAGCAACAAGACGAAGGTATGTCCGCATATGGCAATAGCAGCTGTGGACTACCTTCCTGCTACTACTGCTCCACTAATATATAATTATATATATGAGAAGAAAATATCAGTGTTCAGTGAGGATCTACAAGGTCCTCTCTGAGCACTCTTTATTTTCTTCTCCGAGGCTATGGGTCCCTACACTTGCACCAGAGGTGGTACCCCTGTTAGGTTGTAAACAACATATATATATATATATATATATATATATATATATATATATATATATATATATATATATATATATATATATATATATATACACATATATATAAAATATGTATATCAGTGTCAGACCACGAAGGAAGGATTAAAGCAGGAATTTCTTTAAGGATTAAGGAATTATGCAAAAGTGATGTTTGCCAACGTTGCATATGGTGTGAATGTTACTCTGTTTGTGAGTATGGAGATAATGTTGATATTATATCTGCTCCCAAATCATTTTCTCTTTCTGACTGCCTTATGGTGTATATATCTTCTGGTCTCGTCTCTCTTTTCCTTTCGCATCTTCATTACCTTACACTTGTTGGGGTTAAATTCTAGCAGCCAGCTGTTTGTCAATGTTATCCTGTAACCTTCAGCAGTCCTTGGAGTTTATATTCCTAATTAGCTTCTCATCGTCTTGTAAACACTGACATGTACAAGTTGGCTGCCTCGGGTTGGTCAGTCATATAAATGAGAAACAGTTGGGGTTCGTGAACCAATCCTTGGGGAACTCCACTTGTTACCTTTCTGCAACTCCAAACTTTATGACTGTGACTGTTTTCTGTCCTTCAGGTAGTTCGACCAGGGGAGCTGGTCAGGCTGAGCGGACAGCACGCTGGACTTGTGATCCTGTGGTCCCGGGTTCGATCCCGGGCGCCGGCGAGAAACAATGGGCAGAGTTTCTTTCACCCTATGCCCCTGTTACCTAGCAGTAAAATAGGTACCTGGGTGTTAGTCAGCTGTCACGGGCTGCTTCCTGGGGGTGGAGGCCTTTGGCCGCGGGGACACTAAAAAGCCCCGAAATCATCTCAAGATAACCTCAAGATAGTCCCTCACCCAGTTTAGTGTCTTCACAGTTATCCCTGCACGCTTCTCCATCTTCATCTCCAGACTTTCACCAGGAATAGTATACAGTAATATGTTTTTTGACAATTTAGGAAAATACAGTCTACCCAGCCTTTTTTTCCCCTGTCTTATTTTGAAATATTTGTGATAGAACTCGATCAAGTTAGCCACGCACCACATTCTCTTTCTAAGATTGATTGATTGATGAAGATTAAGCCACCCAAAAGGTGGCACGGGCATGAATAGCCCGTAAGTGGTGGCCCTTTTGAGCCATTACCAGTATCAAGAGCTGATACTGGAGATCTGTGGAGGTGCGACTGCACCCTGCGTGACGGGAGATGTCTCCCGTGTTCTCTTTCTAAATCCATGCTGCCTATTACAAAGTTTATCCCCCTCCAAGTGTTGAATTATTCTCAGCCTGATTACTTTTCCCTTTACTTGACAAGGAATACGCGAGACTAACTTGTACTTTAGTGCCTCCTATCTGTCCCCCTTTTCTGAATATTGCGACTACTTTTTGCCTATTTCCAAATTCTCTGTTTCCAATCTCAAGTGTTTTACTGAAAATTTTAGTTATCGGGTGACAAAGCACCTCTGAGCCTCCTTCAACAGCCATGTGATATCAAGTCTGGTCCTATTGAGGTGACAACTATGTCATCATGTGTCATCATCAGCAAGCATAAGAAATATTGCCGGAACAACCGTGGACATTTTCAAGAGGAAACTAGATTTATTCCTCCAAGGAGTGCCGGACCAACCGGGCTGTGGTGGGTATGTGGGCCTGCGGGACCGCTCCAAGCAACAGCCTGGTGGACCAAACTTTCACAAGTCGAGCCTGGCCTCGGGCCGGGCTTGGGGAGTAGAAGAACTCCCAGAACCCCATCAAGCCAGGTTCCGGAGGAGTACCTGGCCTACTACCCTACCCATGTGTTATCTCTAGCCTTTCATTCCTCAACCCAGGTCTCCACGCTGGGTCTTTTGTGAAGACCTGAAATCTCTCGTCGAGCCCTTCACAGACTTCCTTGTCGTTATCGGTGAGAATTCCACCTTATCTCTTGAGCCTGGTCACATGGTCTCCTGCTTTTGTTTTTTCCTGTTTGACCCATACTGTAGATCAACTTTGGTTTGTCTTTAGCTTTCGCAGCAAAGTTGTGTTCAAATGGCCTCGGAGGAGGAGGGGAAACTTGGGGGGGGGGGGTGGAGGTTGGGGGGAGCTGGGAAAGTGGGAGAGACCTGGGGTTGGAGGTTGGTGGAGCTGGGGATGGTGGAGGGAACTGAGGTTGGAGGGGTGAGGTGGGAGGGGGAGGAAGCTGAGGGGATGGAGGGGGGACATGGGGGAGAGGGGGGATGAGCAGGAGGGGGGGGGGACATGGGGGAGAGAGGGGGGGGGAGAGCAGGAGGGGGTGGAATACCTGACCAAGGTCACCTCAGGTCCAGTCACCCACAACAACTACACACACACATGCTTCCATAACACCGGGCCATCATGGCTGCCATTATCACCATGCTACTCGCCTCACTCCCATTACTTGACCTTCCATGCTCCTGACATGACTACCATGATGCTAACATTATTGCCACCATTCTGACAAGACTACTGTGTTCCTGGCGTGAACACTGTGACGCTGACATGTCTACCATGATGATAACATTACTTCCATAAGCTGACATGACTACCATGATGATAACATTATTGCCACCATTCTGACAAGACTACTGTGTTCCTGGCGTGAACACTGTAACGCTGACAAATCTACCATGATGATGACAACTTCCATAATACCTCCAGTTACTTCCATAATACCTCCAGTTACTTCCATAATACCTCCAGTTACTTCCATTATACCTCCAGTTACTTCCATAATACCTCCAGTTACTTCCATAATACCTCCAGTTACTTCCATAATACCTCCAGTTACTTCCATAATACCTCCAGTTACTTCCATAATACCTCCAGTTACTTCCATAATACCTCCAGTTACTTCCATAATACCTCCAGTTACTTCCATAATACCTCCAGTTACTTCCATGGTCTGATATAAGACGCCGTGCGAAAGATTTCATGTTTGATATACTGGGATTCCCCATTATCATGTAACACTTAAGAGGGCATATATATGCAAATGAACACAGCAGCAGCAGCATAAATAACCTCTGTACTGGGGATTGATCTCCTGAAGGTGGCCAACTTCACGTCACCTGATAGTCCTGCTTAGCAGTCCTGTGTGACAGAGGTCGTATTCAAATGATTAGCGCGGGAAGACAGAGTCCAGCCGTACCTGGGACTGCTGGGATTTATAGCGCCTTGTAGAGCAGTGGTCTGCGTCGCCAGCACGCAACTGAGCATCCTGGGATCAATCAATATGATGCCTCTTTTTTTTCATAGGTACCTGGGAGTTAGGAGGCTGTCGTGGGTTCCAGTTCAGGTAAGTTTATTGAGAAACTGAAATACATCTCAAAAGGATTGCGTAGCTTAGGCTATTTACCTTTGTTGTGGTTGCATACGAAGGAAAGACTGTAGTTGGGCCTAGAGGGTCCTCGATAAGCTTAAGATGCTCCCGGACGCAGGTTCGAATCCTCGTCACGTCCCTTGTGAATTTGTTCAAGCTTAAGATATTTCCTGTCCCCGACTATGGGGAAACTAAGGTAAACCATCACCAAGAAGGGCACTCAGAGCAGGTGCGGTTGACCAGCGTCACAGGTGTGCTGCTCTGTCTACCCTTAAGGGGTAACACAGTCGGCCAATAGGAACAGGTGAAGGCCTACCCTGGTTAGTTCTGATTGGTCGCTATAACTCCAGTCAGCCGAACCATGATGGAATACCAGGAGTGATCCTCCCCCCCCCCTCATGACGTGTCAGGTGTGTACCTTCGTTTGTTTTTCATGCCAGGTGATCTATATAAATAAAGCTGATGTATACCGAACATTATGTAAACTTGGGTTTTATCCTCTTTGCTGATAGCTTACTGATGTGCTTTGCTGCCTGTTCATAGCTGGCCACGTTCGGAACAAGTTCGCAGCTGAACCTACCGTCAATACAACACTTCCTCTTGCAGGCGACGAGTCACAATAACGTGGCTAAAGTAATTACTTGAGAATGGTCTTGAAAATCGACTTGAGAATGGTCCAGGACGGACCGAAACGTCGTCGTCCCTTCACCTTCTAGTGTGTGGTCTGGTCAAACACTTCCTCTTGGCTAAGTCTTGAGACAAGACCAAGTGACAGCTGATCGGTGCTGATCTTTGGACCTATCGTAAGACATGCCCTAAGACAGAGTCTAGCATAAAGATGTACAATCCTTCATTCTTAAGAGTGACCTCTGTTCTTATACATTCATAGTGCTGGCAGTAATAGCCCGACTTAAATAACTTCCATACTGGGAGATGATAGCATCTTGCAAGTGTAGACAAACCAAAGATGGTTCAACATCGAGAGAAAGAGATAGCAAGAGAGAGAGAGAGAGTAGAGAGAGAGAGACGGAGACAGACAGACGGGGGACTACGTAGCTCACACTACAAGGTCCACGATCACAACAGAGACGATGGTCACAACCATGGCGACTACAACAACAACAACAACAACAGCCGTCTTGACGCCGACTACAACGCTGCCAGTGTTCAAAGAGTTAGTGACCACCAGCGCCACTTAACAAGTAAACAAAGTGTTGAACAAATACTCTACTTCTCTTCACAGTTCACCACTTGTATTGTTACTCCTTTGTGTTCCTTTGAACAGCAGGACAACCGCAGTGTTGCAGGACAATACTGCAGGATTAGTATAGTATAGGACAACCTCCGTATAACAGAAAAACCACAGTATAGCAGGACAACAACCGTATAGCAACCACAGAATAGCAATAGTGCAGGACTTCTACAGTATAGGACAACCACCGTATAGCAGAAAACCCACTGTATAGCAGGACAACTACTGTATAGCAGGACAACCACAGTATATCAGGACAACTACTGTATAGCAGGACAACCACAGTATAGCAGGACTACCAGAGTATAGCAGGACAACCACAGTATAGCAGGATAACTACTGTATAGCAGAACTACCACACTATAGCGGAACAACCACAGAATTGCAGGACAGCTACAATTATCCTGCAATTGTAGCACAACCACGGAAGTGCAGAACAAGCAGAGTGTAGGAGGGCAAGCACAGTATTGCAGGACAATGAGAGTGTAGCGTAGAGTGGAGGCGTGAGCGCAGGACAGCAGTAGCCACCCCCACCCGACCTTCACAACATTCCAGAGTTTCTTGTTATCATGTGGGTGTTGGGCGGCGAGCAACCTCTCGACGCCTCCTTGTGTCAAACACTCAAGCGGAGGCTGCGACGCGTCCCCCGAGGGTTAACATTTAATGTAGTTACCCATATCCTGCTTAGGGGTTCAAAGAAAATGGGAACATTATTATTGTTATTATTTGATCTGTCTACTATGCTTCTACGTCTGCCAGAGGTTGTATGCCGCTAGTGCCTACACCAACAACTGGCAGGTAGACATGTAGCGAGGTGGTAGGTGTGGTGGTAGATATGTTTGATGGTAGTGTGGCAAATCTCACTTCTTTCAGCGGTATGAGGTTTAAGTCCTGCAGCCTTTCCTCATAACTCATACCTCTCAATTCTAGGACTTGACTTGTGTGACATACCTCTGAACTTTCTCTAACTTTGTGTTGTGTTTGTCCACGTTGGGGCTGCATACTCCAGAATTGGTCTGACATGTATGATGTACAAGGTTCCTTGCACAGATTTTTAAAGGCACTTCTTATGTTGGCCAACCAAGAAGATACCGATGATGATATCCTTTGGATGTGGGCATCAGGAGTGTGATATCAACTCCCAGATCTTTCTACCTAATTTAATTTGTCATTTGGTACCTTGTGTTCGGTATTCTGTTCCCTGAAGCCATTTGTTGAACCATTCCATCACCTTGTCCAGGTTATCTTATAGCTCTGTTTTTATTATATATTTTATACTATATCTGTTTTTTATATCTATATTTTTATATAGTATAGCAGATATATACTATATCTGTTATACTATATCAGTATATTTATTATACTATATCTGTTTTTATTTCTCATAATGTTTGCATCATCAGCAAACACTGAACAAGGGGAATTTGTCTATTCCTTCTGGAAGATTATTTACATATTATCAGGAATAGGAGAGACCCCGATCCCTGCGGGACTCCGCTGGTGACCTCTCTCCACTATGAGATCTTACCCCTCACAATCACTGTCTTCTGTTGCTTAGGTACTCCCTTATCCA
The DNA here is from genome assembly GCF_040958095.1 of Procambarus clarkii. Taxonomy (NCBI): domain Eukaryota; kingdom Metazoa; phylum Arthropoda; class Malacostraca; order Decapoda; family Cambaridae; genus Procambarus; species Procambarus clarkii. The sequence continues at coordinate 20,802,481 of NC_091218.1, read as the reverse complement.
CTGGAGTACCTTCTCTGTCACTCCCACTTGTCCAACTTCTGCACTAGTCTCTTATAGTTTACTATGTCAAAGGTTTTCTGACATAGTTTTTCCTCCATTGTGCTCAGCTTCAATGCCTTTTTCCTTCACTGTTGTTTTCCTCATGGTGTGGTTATGAAGTAGCATGGGTTGTGCATTTGCTTTGTGTGCTATGTCGTCCCTTTCCTCATACTGAGGTACTCATCCCTGGCTCTCTGGTACCTCCCTCGACTCTGTGGTGTCCTGTCATTCCTGTAGTGTATCCATTACTTTGCACATAATTGCTTTACTTCCTAACATCTTTGATCGCAACATGGGTTCCTCCTTTGTATTTACATGTTTCTCCTTTTGGCCCGGGACAAACTTGCTTACTGCTTCCTGACACTTCTGGGTGATGTAGACTTTCATGTCCTCTACGGTCTTTCTCAGTCTTGTTTTTACCATAGTATTCCTATTAGAAATGCTATAATCTCTTAACAGTTTCCCTTTCGGTATGCCAGCCTTCTGGACCTTTCGTTGAGTAGGTTTCCTATTTCCTATTTCCACCAGACACTCAAATGCCATTATACAGTGGTCACCCATTCCCAGGAGGAATTATATTTGACTTTCTTTACGTTTGACTTGTTCATCGTGAATATCAGGTAGTGTTGCTGGTCGTGATTACCTGTTATTCTTGTGGGGTCCCCTGACATGTTGATTTAGTAAGTTTCTCGTTGCCACTCTTATAAACTTCTTTGTTTTCAGTCTATCTTTCCATGATTGAAGTCTTCCGTGACTAAAGTCGGAATCCATTCCTACAGACGATAGAAGCTGCTCTATTGTAGTAAAATTTGCCATGTTGTTAATTTCTGTCATGCTCCTATCTGGGTCTTTGTCATTTAGTGGAGAGTTACTACTATTACTACTGTCTTTGGTCCTCCCATTATCTATGTGCCCATTATGTTGTTCTGAACCCTTCACAGCCCAGTAGAAGAACTATCTAAAGTATCCAGTCCTTTCTGATCAGCAGCACCACTCATTATTCCCCTGCTTGCTCGTCTTGGCCTACTATATGGTAGTCCTGAGGGGACACTGAGTTATGACACCTGACAATCCATTTTTATGAGTTCAGTACATCTGGGTATTCTCAGCTTGATCTTCCCCAAGTTCACCTGCTTTATTTGTAATACCTCTGGGTATTCTTCACTTGATCTTCCCCAAGTTCACCTGCTTTATTTGTAATACCTCTGGGTATTCTTCACTTGATCTTCCCCAAGTTCACCTGCTTTATTTGTAATACCTCTGGGTATTCTTCGCTTGATCTTCCCCAAGTTCACCTGCTTTATTTGTAATACCTCTGGGTGTTCTCAGCTTGATCTTCCCCAAGTTCACCTGCTTTATTTGTAATACATCTGGGTGTTCTCTGTTTGACTTTTCCTAAGTTCACCTGCTTTATTTGTAATATTTTCTGTATGTGTACTTTCTTTTAATGCTCGCTTTCATCTCTCCACTCTCGCATACACCCCTGGCAGCCACTCCACTCATGTAGGAAGTTGTTCACTGTGCGGGGCTGTTATGATGAGGGTATTGCTTGGATATGCGGTTGATGGGGGCTAAGGATACGGCATTTGGCAGAGGGTGAGATATAGGCATGGAGATGAAATTAAGTTGTCTTAGGGTGTAGAGGGAGTATTTTGGTGAGTCCTGGGGTTGTACTGCAGGTTGGGGTGGGGGGGGCAAAGTGAAGAGGTTCAGTTGTTCTCGCTTAGAACTGCATGATGGTTTAGGGAGTAAGGTTAGCATGAAGGTGTTCGAGGGCATGCATGGAGGGTCACTTTGTGATGGCGGGACAGAAACGTTTGGGCACATTTTATTTTACCTAATGCATCTATTCACCTAGCACTAAATATGTGCCTGGAAGTTAGGCAACTGTTGTGGACTGGGTTCTGGGGGAAGTTTAATAGTCACTCTAATATAACCTCTGCAAATATATCGGGCTTCCTGTCCCCCCATATGGGAAGGCAAACCATATATACAATATTTTTTGTTGGTCTTAAGGCCTATCAACCTTTGGAGGGATTCAACTCTCGGTGTAAGAGTGATTCATTGATGAAGATTAAGCCACCCAAGAGGTGGCACGGGCATGAATAGCCCGTAATCTCGGTGTAAGTATCGCTTTTGTATATATACATTTGTATGACGACTAAAGAACGAAACCAAATAAAGGAGATATAATTACGGGCTATTCATGCCCGTGCCACCTCTTGGGTGGCTTAATCTTCATCAATCAATCAATCAAGGAGATATAAGCCAACTTCCCATGTTTCACTGGGTCTGTGGTTGACACACACATGACTGCCATCACACACCTGACACACATGACTGCCATCACACACCTGACACACATGACTGCCATCACACACCTGACACACATGACTGCCATCACACACCTGACTGCCATCACACACCTGACACACATGACTGCCATCACACACCTGACACACATGACTGCCATCACACACCTGACACACATGACTGCCATCACACACCTGACACACATGACTGCCATCACACGCCTGTACACACATGACTGCCATCACACACCTGACACACATGACTGCCATCACACACCTGACACACATGACTGCCATCACACACCTGTACACATCTACACTCCCAGTAGTACCACCACTGGTAACTTGCCTCTCTCCATACCCGTGTTCACAACAAAAAACTAACCTTGCGTTGAACAATGGTTTCAAAATAATAGGCAAACTATTTCAGCTCAACGACGCGTTACATTTTTCCTTGAGCGGCGCTAATATGGATATGGAGGAGTAAATGTATAAAAGTACTTTATACTCTTGTATAATACAGTACTTTTGGTATAAAGTACTTTATACAAAAGTACTTTTGTATACTTTTTTTTAGTAGTTTATGAAGAACTTTTACAAAAGGACAAAAGTACTTTAGACCATTATCGTGTTTATATTCAGATATACAATACCTTAGTACTTTTTTCAACTATATACCTTACTTCACTGATATAGGCGGGGAATTATAAATTGAATAAAACGTGGGCTAGACTAACTGTAATTGTGTTTTGATTTTGAAATGCTTTAGGTAATCGTTTGGGTGGTTAGAGAAGCATCGTGGTCTGGTAGATTGGTATTTTGGGGCAAGTAGTTGATGTGGTAGGCATTTGTGGTGGTGGTGGTGGGGAAGGAAGCAGGTGTTGTATGGTGTTGTGGTGGTGGGGGAGGAAGCAGGTGTTGCATGGTGTTGTGGTGGTGGGGGAGGAAGCAGGTGTTGCATGGTGTTGTGGTGGTGGGGGAGGAAGCGGGTGTTGCATGGTGTTGTGGTGGTGGGGGAGGAAGCAGGTGTTGCATGGTGTTGTGGTGGTGGGGGAGGAAGCAGGTGTTGCATGATGTTGTGGTGGTGTAGCTAGTAGGTGTTTTGTGGTGTTGTGACAGACAGACCAACAATGTGTGGTGCGGACCGTGGTGTAGCGGAGCCCGGGCACACGCTGCTGCCCACCACCACTTCACAAGGTCACCTGCCCACCGCCGGCACCCTGGCGCCACGTTCCCTGCCTACCCCTCCTCCCCCTCCTCTTTACCCAAGGCCCACCCTCCTCCCCACCCTAGGCTGTGCCCTGCCCACCCCCATGCCAGCTTCCTTCTCCTTGCCCACTCCAGTACACCAGACGCTCATCCTCCTACACCGCCCACGACAGGCAATATTCAGCTCTCTCCTTAGACTTCCTACACGTGCCCAGTACTCGTCCAGTTCGGATCCCCTCAGGCCCACCTCCCCCAAGGCCCACCTGCTCCTAGGCCCACCTGCCCCTAGGCCCACCGTCCCTAAGGCCCACCCGTCCCTAAGGCCCACAGCATCTCATCTTCTGGTGGCCCTATGTTTGTGTGCCTTGGGCGCTTCTGCCACCTTAGTTCGGTCCATCATCTTGGCCACCGCTGCCGCTCGAAGGGAAAAGTTCGTAGGTGGTGCGGATAGATATTCCAGGGGCAGGTGGTGCAAAGGGGGGGGGGATAGAAGTGATGCAACAGGTGATGCAGGTTGACAGGTGAGGCAAGTGATGCAAGTGACAGGTGAGGCAACGGTTAAATGTTGAAGGGGACAGGTGGTGCAGGGGGACAGGTGGTGCAGGGGATAGGTGGTGCAGGGGACAGGTGGTGCAGGGGACAGGTGGTGCAGGGGGACAGGTGGTGACGACCTCGAGGCGGCCGTGGCCCAGTCAAGCGGCCTTGTCAGTTGCATAGTTAGCATACCAGCGGTGTCCTGCCCCCCTCCCCCCTCCTCCTCCCCTCATCCCTCCCACCCCCCCCCCCCGCCCCCCAGTTCCCCTGCCCCTCCCCCTCCCACCCCCCTTCTCACTGATTGCCCTACCTCGAAGAGAAACCCATTGCCCATATCAACAACCGTCCAGTCCTACACACGGATATGGCGCCAGAGTACCAGGACTCATCAATAACAGGAATCGAATACAAATTCACATCAATAACCGACTTTAATAGAGCAACAACCGCTCTAGGCAAGGCGAGGATCTGTAACTTCAGGTCAGAAGCAGAACTTGCGCAACGCCTAGCCACTGGCATCGCCAACGCCCTCCAGTACCACTACATTAAAGAACATGAAGATGCTGAAGCCTACAAGGCGTGCAAAACAAGAGACTACCGAGACATTGACTACCTTATGACCACACAATCCAGGAGCTCTGTGAATCCCTGAACATCAGACTAGGGAGTACCACACTACACCAGTTTACCCAGGGTGTACTACAGTACATCAGGGGTGCGGCTGAGTGCATCTCAGCGTCCTAGACTCTATCTCAGTCTGCTACACTATATTTAATACCTTTATGTACACCTGATTTGAGCCAGGGTGTTGCGAAGTGTAGAGTTCAACAGGGGTGTAGAATACAATTGAAATTTTATACCTTTGGAAAGTTCCAGTGGCATAAAACGACTACCACATTCCTCGACACATCAAAAAGCACTTATAAAGTACTAACCACAAACCTTCATGTGTGTAAGTTGGCCAATACCCCCATAACTTCAAACACATTTGAAAACACAAGAATTTATATAACATTAACTACAAAAATCTTCCCTAGTAAAGTTTATACTCAAGTCTGAGTATACATGAATACCAACGCGTATATATATATATATATATATATATATATATATATATATATATATATATATATATATATATATATATATATATATATATATATGTCGTACCTAGTAGCCAGAACTCACTTCTCAGCCTACTATGCAAGGCCCGATTTGCCTAATAAGCCAAGTTTTCATGAATTAATGTTTTTTCGTCTACCTAACCTACCTAACCTAGCTTTTTTTGGCTACCTAACCTAACCTTACCTATATATATAGGTTAGGTTAGGTTAGGTAGGGTTGGTTAGGTTCGGTCATATATCTACGTTAATTTTAACTCCAAAAAAAAAAAATTGACCTCATACATAGTGAAAAGGGTAGCTTTATCATTTCATAAGAAAAAAATTATAGTAAATAAATTAATTCAGGAAAACTTGGCTTATTAGGCAAATCGGGCCTTGAATAGTAGGCTGAGAAGTGAGTTCTGGCTACTAGGTACGACATATATATATATATATATATATATATATATATATATATATATATATATATATATATATATATATATATATATATATATATATATATATATATCTCGTTCCAGCAGAAGCTGCTGTCAGGTCTCGCTTATATTCAACATTTCACCAACGTGCCTCCAAATGCACTCATCCTCAGTCCTCATTGCTAAACAAAAAAATCATTTTATTAAAGTAAAAAGGTATGGAGTGAAGATGCAGATGGAAACAAAAAGATAATGAAGTAAAGCCCCAGTATCAGGGCTGGCTTAAGCCCTGATACTGGGGGCTTAACCCAGCCAGCTTGCTAGGCAGTACTGGGGGCCTAACCCAGCTAGCTTGCTAGGCAGTACTGGGGGCTTAACCCAGCCAGCTTGCTAGGCAGTACTGGGGGCCTAACCCAGCCAACTTGCTAGGCAGTACTGGGGCTCAACCCAGCCAGCTTGCTAGGTGGAGCAGCCTTGTGGAGGGTGTTTTGGCATAATACCGTCGCCACTATGCAGCCTTGACCAGCCTGGAGGGCGGCGGCGGCGGGCGCATGACGTCGCCATAATCCCACTCCTTATATTACCCCAAAATTGACGAATTCCAGCGTTGCTTTGACATTCCATTTTCAAGGTTCCTTCCATTTTCCAGCTTATGGAAAGGCAAGTCGTGTCCTCGTATCCTACCTTCAACATCCGGAGTCAGTGGACCTGTTTCCGTTCACTACACTTTTCTTCTTTTCTTCTTTTGAAGTTTATTTATCATGGAAGGAGTAGTGGAAAATGGGACAGAGAAATACCAGTGATATTATATATTCATGGCAGGTAATTGTTATAATTCACTGTGGGAATTTATCAGTGGTATAGTGTGATGGTGCGTGGTACAGTGTGATGATGTCTCTCTCTGTCTCTGTCTGTCTCTCTCTGTCTCTGTCTGTCTCTCTCTCTCTCTCTCTCTCTCTCTCTCTCTCTCTCTCTCTCTCTCTCTCTCTCTCTCTCTCTCTCTCTCTCTCTCTCTCTCTCTCTCTCTCTCTCTCCCCCTCTCTCTCTCCCCCCCCAGTACGTGAGTGAGCTGTTTCTGTGTACCCGGGTGTTGTTCTTTCTCTGGGTCCTGGAGTGTGTCTGTGGTGCTGACTCACTCAGCATATCTGCAGTATGCTGACGCAATGCTCGCGCTAACCGTTTTCTTTGGAGCATACTTAGCGTAGCCCACAGGTTCCTGACACACAAACTGCCTGTTCACGTCCGCCCGCGTGTTACTCCCGCCCACTCACTTTGCTGGCCACCCACGCCCACCCCAAGCCGCCCGCCCTCTTCCTCCCTATCGTGCCCCAGTCCCCTCCCTTCTCTCTCTCTCTCTCTCTCTCTCTCTCTCTCTCTCTCTCTCTCTCTCTCTCTCTCTCTCTCTCTCTCTCTCTCTCTCTCTCTCTCTCTCTCTCTCTCTCTCTCTCTCTCTCTCTCTGTCTCTCTCTCTCTGTCTCTCTCTCTCTGTCTCTCTCTCTCTCTCTCTCTCTCTCTCTCTCTCTCTCTCTCTCTCTCTCTCTCTCTCTCTCTCTCTCTCTCTCTCTCTCTCTCTCTCTGTCTCTCTCTCTCTCTCTCTGTCTCTCTCTTTCTCTCTCTCTCTCTCTCTGTCTCTCTCTCTCTCTCTCTCTCTCTCTCTCTCTCTCTCTCTCTCTCTCTCTCTCTCTCTCTCTCTCTCTCTCTCTCTCTCTCTCTCTCTCTCTCTCTCTCTCTCTGTCTCTCTCTGTCTCTCTGTCTCTCTCTCTCTCTCTCTCTCTCTCTCTCTCTCTCTCTCTCTCTCTCTCTCTCTCTCTCTCTCTCTCTCTCTCTCTCTCTCTCTCTCTCTCTCTCTCTCTCTCTCTCTCTCTCTCTCTCTCTCTCTCTCTCTCTCTCTCTCTCTCTCTCTCTCTCTCTCTCTCTCTCTCTCTCTCTGTCTCTCTCTCTCTCTCTCTCTCTCTCTCTCTCTCTCTCTCTCTCTCTCTCTCTCTCTCTCTCTCTCTCTCTCTCTCTCTCTCTCTCTCTCTCTCTCTCTCTCACACACACACACACACACACACACACACACACACACACACACTAAAGGATACCTGGATGTACTAGATGAACATAGCTATATTAGAGTGTACAAAACTGTACTAGTAGTGTACACAACTGTACTAGAATGTACAAAACTGTACTGGAGTGTACAAGTCTGTACTGGAGTGTACAAGTCTATACTAGAGTGTACAAAACTACTAGAGTGTATATAACTACTGGAGTTACCGGGAGTGAGCTTGGAGACATACTTCCGAGTACAAAAGTATGTTCTAGTGTATAGCAGTGTGTGAGGTACAGTCTTACACGGTACCTAGGTAGCATGCCTGAGTACCTGTGCATGAGAGCGAATGAACATGCTTAGGCAGACATGAGCATGTCTAGAAGTGTCTGAAGTCATACACATGGGCCTTAGTGATTATGTACTCACCTAGTTGTGCTTGCGGGGGTTGAGCTTTGTCTCTTTGGTCCCGCCTCTCAACCTACACATTGCTACATGTGTAGCAATGTGTGTGTCTGTTAATATGCGGAGTGATGTATTCATGACCATTCGTACGGCAGTATGTCTGGGCAAATCCACAAGGGCCGTGACGAGGATTCGAACCTGCGTCCTGGAGCATCCCAGACACTTTGTTCATTTGATGCATCACGTTAGTGGGATTTCTGTGTAGTTATGTCTGGGCGTTGGGCGTGCTCAAGCATCGTTGGCTGTTAACAATGAAACAAGAGCTGAAGGTAATTATGACGCATGTGAACAAAGGCGAAGATAAATGAACTTTATTCTTCTGGATATAAGAATATAACATATGAATAAAGAAAATTGCAGAAGGCTTATTGGCCCGTACGAGGCAGCGCCTATTTATATCCATCCAATCTTATTCATATATGGGCCAAATATATCCAGTCATTCATATATGGATCTCCCTGATCTATATGGACCACAGATCAGGGACAAGACTGGACCATGAACGCTGAGGTCAACTAACTGATGATAGCAAAATGTGTTGTATTTTAAATATGTATTTTGTTGTCTGTATTTACTAGATAAAGATTAAACCACCCAAGAGGTGGCACGGGCATGAATAGCCCGTAATGTATTTACTAGAGAGGACCTTGATGTTATACTCAGCCCCGCTCCTGTGCCAGGTAAGTCCACTACGGGCTCACCATAGCCCGTGCTACTTGGAACTTGTTCTAGTAGCTGATGTTATAGATTCAGCTAATCGGAACAAGTTCCAAGTAGCACGTGCTATGGTGAGCCCGTAACTTACCTGGCACAGGAGCGGGGCAAGTAGCACGGGCTATGGTGAGCCCGTAACTTACCTGGCACAGGAGCGGGGCAAGTAGCACGGGCTATGGTGAGTCCGTAGTGGACTTACCTGGCACTGGAGCGGTGGGTAGTAGCTGAATCTATAACATGATATTATAACTGCAGCTAACCATCTTTATGTAGGGACTGAGGAGTACCGGTTCACTAGTTTAGTGGTTATCAGTAATTAAATATTAGCATTAGGGTCAAACAAGTCTGCAGGGCCAGACGAAGTGGTTGGCAGGGTCCTTAAATGATGTAAAGAAGAGTTTAGTAAGCCCTTGTCTTGTGTATTTAATTAAAGTCAAGCAGAGTACCGGAGTCGTGGAGAGTTGCTAATGGAGCTTTTAGGAAGAGAGAGATCATTTGCGATGAATTACCGTCCACTTAGCGAAACGTCTATTGTAGGAAAATACCTTATTAAGTCGACAGCAGCAAGTCTTGCGTTTACATCTTGAAAATATTGAATAATGAAGGATTGTCTAATTTACTCTCATTCTGTTCCAGTATATTTGACAGCGGGAAGGATTGTAACATTTTATATCATGACATTAGACTACTTCACAGGGCTACTGAGTTAGCTAGGCTACTCCACCAGGCTACTGAGTTAGCTAGGCTACTCCACCAGGCTACTGAGTTAGCTAGACTACCCCACCAGGCTACTGAGTTAGCTAGACTACCCCACAAGGCCGTGAGTTAGCTAGACTACCCCACAAGGCCGTGAGTTAGCTAGACTACCCCACAAGGCCGTGAGCTGGCTAGGCTACTCCACCAGGCTAAAGAGTTAGGCTACTTCATTATGTCTACTTGGGAGATGGTATTTTGATTTTCATCTATCGTTGCACATTTATCCTTCGTCAATCCTTACCCCTTGAGTTGTCACAACATCGCAAAAATGATGTACTAAATTGCCCCCATCCTAACCTCTATCCCAGTCCCGTCTTTCCACCCACTTCCCCATCCTTCCATCCCTCCCTCCCCGCACACAAAGGGGACCAGTTTAGTTAGGGGGAAAAAAATGAGTTGAACGAATTCTGAGAATAATCCCACTTATCAACGTATGATCATTCCATTGTAATGGAACAAAGAACCGCTCGTGGCGCTGTGGTTCCATTTTGTGGTTGGTTCTAGTGTGGTTATATGTTCTTCCGTTAGTATTATTTTGGTTAGTGGTGGTGTGGTTGCTGGTGGAGTTTGAATTGTTGTTCATTTCGGTTATTCTTTCAGCTCTGTGTGTAGAGTTGTTCATCTTGATTTTTTGTCTGACATTTGACAGAATTGAAGTTATAATACAAGCTGCTTGGAATGTGGGGGTGGGGGGGGGGGGGGGGGGGGAGGAGTCGGTGTGGGGGCGGTTTTTCCAGTGTTAAACCGTAATGCGAGAAATTTATAGTACATTGTGATCTGGCGAACCGTGACGGACACACGCATGCGCACGCACGCGCGCGCACACACACACACACACACACACACACACACACACACACACACACACACACACACACACACACACACACACACACACACATGGAATGCATTAGGCAGTGATGTGGTGGAGGCTGACTCCATACACAGTTTCAAATGTAGATATGACAGAGCCCAGTAGGCTCAGGAACCTGTACACCAGTTGATTGACAGTTGAGAGGCGGGACCAAAGAGCCAGAGCTCAACCCCCGCAAGCACAACTAGGTGATTACACAAGGGTTACGGCCGAAGGTTGAAGGTGCTCCTATTTGTCCTATTTATATCCACCCAAACGTATTAGTACATATGTATAACCTACGCTTGAAACAATCCAGCAGTCCCACCTCTACCCCGTTACCCGGTAATTTGTTCCGCAAATAAACAACCCGGTTTCCCTGACAAGTATTTTTACCCAGATGTTTCCCATATTAATGTCCATTCTATAGTACAGAGCCCGAAATTGAACTGTTGTCTAAATGAGGCTGTCTAAATAATCATTTCAGATCTCTTATTGCTAACATTTTTTTAAATAAATCTCGGTATCCTATTTATTTCGTACATTTATTCAGTTTTTTTTTTATTTTGCTTAAAATTTCAGGTAATAGTAACTCAACTATTTCTCATTTAGAGTTCGGGTATGGACCTATTTCTAGATTTCGAATTCAGATATAATATTATATATATATATATATATATATATATATATATATATATATATATATATATATATATATATATATATATATATATATAAATATATATATATATATATATATATATATATATATATATATATATATATATATATATATATAATATACTGTATAAGGAGGATTATTTTGCAGCCAGTGACAGACAGAACAAAAGGAACGAAATGCAGCAATGAGAACAGATTTGTTATAAGACAAACGGAAGTATTTTTAAGTGGAATTGTCGCTGGTAAGAATGGTCGCCAGAAGCTGATTGTACAGACCAAAATAATTGTAACTTAAACAATATTCATGATAAATAGCTTGAACACGAAGAGAATACCATAACTGCAACTGTAAATAGGAACTTACATACGTGAGACCAGCGCTGTAGTATGCAGCGCCAATATGGTACCCGCTCCTCGACCGGCACATGAAGATAACCTAAGATAACTAAACTGCAGATCACTAGAGAGAAGAAACCCCGAGGAGATATGATCGCAACATAAAAGATATCCAAGATATAAAAAAGATAAAGGGACAGATCAAACAGAACGAGGATCCACAAACCAGGAGGATCGAATAAGGCATAAAAAGAGGTGAACCCTCGACATGGATTTAAGTACAGATTTGACCAAGCACAAGAGACTATGAAGTAATGACATTGGATGATCGGTGGGAAGAACCGGAACCAAGGAGCTGCAGCTCAATTTCTAGAAGCACAGTTAAGCACACACATGCATGCAAATATATACACACAGACGTCCGCACCAGAGCATACATACACGTATACCAAAGCACACACACACACGTATACCAGATCATACACCTATATACACCAGATCATACATCCGTATACACCAAATCATACACCCGTATACCCCAGAACATACAAGCATGTATACACCAGCGCATACACACATGTATACCCCCTCCCCCTAGCATACCATACACCATAGATGGCGGGTCATGGAATATTAACTATACTTCATACGTTTCTAACAATATTGCCTAACCTTCTCTTGGATCACTATTTTTGTTACCTGTTGCGACACAATCTTCAACATGGGTTAATATTATTATTATTATTATTATTGTTATTGTTAAAAAATGATAATTAATATAATTAAAATGATAGAATCCTGGCAGTGCTACAGATAATTGTACAGAGAAAGGTTATCTCCAATTTCAGAGGTAATTTTAACAAGTCCTTCAAAATAATAATAAATTATAATAATAATTTAAAAATCTGTGTACTTTCCTATTTAATTATTATTTGCACTTTGCACGTGGAATTATTTCGATTGCAATGTATTCATAATACTGTTAATATTAGTTTATTATTGTTAAATAATAGTAGCACTAATTGTTTTATTATGACTTTATTGTCATTATTATTGTTATTAAAGTATAATGATGCACATTATAATAATATAATGTTATTCATGTTATTATTAATTAATAGTAGCAAAATTAGCTAATATTATTTTAACTTTTTATCTATATTTTGATAATATAAATATCAATCAAATAAATACTAAAAATATTATACATTTTGATTGCAATTATGACTTATGAGTTATGATTGTAACTTGCTTAGCTAAATGAATTATGGGGTTCAGTCCCTGAACCCATTATGTGCCTCTGTAACCCTTTCCATACCCACAAGATGGGTATAGGGTGCATAATAAATGAACTAAACTAAACTCAAATTATGACTTATGTTAAATTAAAAATATACGAAAGGTTGTTTTATCAAATAGCTTGCTTGTGCAAGCAATTACTTGAGAGATCCGGTTGGTGGGGGACTAGCAATATGGCGGCATGGAACTCCAAGGTCTCGGTACTGCAACATACATTCAACATTCAACACAATTTACACTCCTTCAGTCTTCCTTTGTGTCGCGAGGTGAAACAAAAAAAAACTAATTCCAAATCCGTGTTATACAATGCACCGCGTAAGGGATGATGACAAGCTTCAGGTGACACTATGAAAATTCCGAAATTTTTGTGGTCAGACATTTGGTATATTGTTGCTGGCTCGGTCCACAAGTCATCAGGCAATGATCTTCCATTTGTGGGGGGAAGGTTTTTAGGTAAAATATCACACACAAGGTTGTTTGCTCGATGTGAGCTTCAAAAAAAATAAGAAGGCATAGCTGGAATTTATGAAATTCAAATGAAAAACGAGTTATGTATATGTGAACCGTTTGTGCAGCGCAGGTGTAACTAGGAGTCATCAGTTATATTTGTGTTTTCTCTGGGTCACATTAGGCCATAAAAGCACCGTAGATTCAATTGTGTAGTATACGATACATGCCCAAAAGTGAGCAAGGACAGGACGATGGGGGTCTATATATAGAGTATGGGGCGCCGAGGGGTATGGGTGAAGACATCTTGCCTGGATGCGGCGCGGCCCGGGTGCAGTTGTGACGTCAGAGCGCGGGAATGAGGAAGCCGGCGCTCAAGGCCGCCGCCCCGCAAGACATGGCGGGATATACCCGTTTTTTATATCACCTCACAGAGAAAGCAAGATATTTTCCTGCACAGATAATGTTTACGTATTTACATTGGTCGAACTAAATTTTTGCAGTTGTCCCCAGTAAAGTGGGTGGCCAAGCTCTCGCCACCAGACATATACCCTTGTAGCACTGACATCTTTGGTATGCGAGCTTGACTGATCTGGCAACAATTGTCATACAATAGTATTTGTTTACGTTCTTTGTGATCTTCACCCATTCGCAAAATCCCCATTTCCTTCACGTTAGTTATCCCTGGCTAAAGTGAGCACGAGATATACTTTGAACATCGTAAAGAGTTCCTCAATATATGATTTACAGATACGGTAATGCCTAAAAAAAAAAAATGGTCACCCTGACTTTAGCCCTCAAGGCGGCGCAGGTTGGATTTCCCGCGTTGAGGTCGCACAGAAAACGGGCGCCGGTGACCCCCACGTGCTGTTTGGCGCCAAGATGGTGCTTGTGGCACTCGCCGCCTTGACCATACATGGTAACGGTGCCACTTCGGACCTTACTCAGTGCCAATGTGATTCATTCTCTGGATTCCAGACTTGTCCAGGTTAATGAGTCACAGAAGGAGCTAAGGCTTCCTGGAGTGTGTCATCGCTGTCTTGGGGCATCGGGAGAATGAAATAAAGATATCAAGAAAAGTCTAACTGCAAAGAGGCAGAGATAAAGATAAATATTACAAATATGTGAATATATAAAGATGTAATTCCCGTGTCCACCAGTAACTTACCTGTATACCTTGTGTCCACCAGTAACTTACCTGTATACCTGTGTCCAACAGTAACTACCTGTGTCCACCAGTAACTTTACCTGTGTCCACCAGTAACTTTACCTGTGTCCACCAGTAACTTTACCTGTGTTCACCAGTAACTTTACCTGTGTCCACCAGTAACTTTACCTGTGTCCACCAGTAACTTTACCTGTGTCCACCAGTAACTTTACCTGTGTCCACCAGTAACTTTACCTGTGTCCACCAGTAACTTTACCTGTGTCCACCAGTAACTTTACCTGTGTCCACCAGTAACTTTACCAGTGTCCACCAGTAACTTTACCTGTGTCCACCAGTAACTTTACCTGTGTCCACCAGTAACTACCTGTGTCCACCAGTAACTTTACCTGTGTCCACCAGTAACTTTACCTGTGTCCACCAGTAACTTTACCAGTGTCCACCAGTAACTTTACCTGTGTCCACCAGTAACTTTACCTGTGTCCACCAGTAACTTTACCTGTGTCCACCAGTAACTTTACCTGTGTCCACCAGTAACTTTACCTGTGTCCACCAGTAACTTTACCCGTGTCCACCAGTAACTTTACCTGTGTCCACCAGTAACTTTACCCGTGTCCACCAGTAACTTTACCTGTGTCCACCAGTAATTTACCTGTATCCATCTGTAACGTGTATCCACCTTTAAAAAAACTTGCACTAGTTCCTCTCGAACAAATATTATGGGAAAGTAATTTCTTTGGCGCCATTTGAAAAGTTAACGTTCTATCTATCATATCACCACTTCCGTTATATAATAGCTTTCAAATTAATTGAAAACAAAACATTCATGAATTTGGGTAACCAGTTTAAAATATTTAAAATTGTAAGCAATTACAAATGTTAAAGTTTGAATAACTGTGATATGTGTAAAGCCTATTATTCTGTGCATTACTGTGGAAATGTCATAATAGCATGATTATCGGAATTTTCACATTTTTAAGTGATTAAACGATGTGTTCAGACATTAGTGTGGCATATTGATAGAACATACAGAGAACCTTTACTCTCCAAATAATCAATACAGCATCTAAATGATTAGGATCGTGTAAAATCCTTGAAAATGTTCAGTACTCACTGGAAATCAAGCGAGAGATAGATTATAACTTACACATTGGAAAATATTAGTGGGACTAATTCCGGATATACACACTGAAATAATTCCTTACCAAAAAAAAAAAGGAGGCATGCAAGGGCTTCCGGCAGCCTAGTTAGTCTCCCAATCGGGAGACTGGGCCGCGAGAACATGGATCCTTGGAAGGAGTTCCGAGGAATGTCCACCTGTAGCTTATCTGTGTCCACCTGTAGCTTACCTGTGTCCACCTGTAGCTTTCCTGTGTCCACATGTAGCGTACCTGTATCCAACTCTTAGAATTATCCTATTTTATAATTATAATTAATATTGTTATAAGGATTATTATATTTTTATTATTATTATTAAAAGGATTATTATTTTATTATTATTATTATTAGTGAAGGTGAAGAACAGACCTAATACACGTGCAAGTGTATTATTAAACAACAATTCCGGATTGTTCGGATGAATCCAACATCCTTTATCAACGTCACAATGTTCGCTCAAAGTTACTGGTGGTGCAGGTCTTACCCGCTGGGAGAGACAGGGAGGGATGAACGGAGGAGAGTGGGAAGGAGAATGGGACGGAGGGAAGGAGAATGGGACGGAGGGAAGGAGAATGGGACGGAGGGAAGGAGAATGGGACGGAGGGAAGGAGAATGGGACGGAGGGAAGGAGAATGGGACTGAGGGAAGGAGAATGGGAGGAATAGAGGGGCAATGAAAGGAGGGAGAGAGACTGGAAAGGAGGGAGGGGAAAGTGAATGCAAGAGAGGGAGGGAAGGAGGGAGAGAGAGAGAGAGAAAGGAACAGAGACCCGGGCACCCCTCCCCCCTCCCTTGTTATTATTTTAATATTTTCCGGCAATGTTAGTTACATTTTGGGTGTTGGAACCTAGAAACTTCCCTTCACTTATCATTATTAGTCATTTTCTGAAGACCATTCTGTGGCTTAAGCCATATTTACAAGGTTTGAATTGTTGAAAGTGACAGTTTGTTTTGGTCGCTATGTTGCCAACACGCGTTCCATAATTTGTCCGTATTTCGGGTAATCAGAGCATCTAAATTTCGTTGTTCGTGCTAAGGGACCATCTGGTTGTCACTATCGCACCTATTATTTCGTTATTTATTCTTGAGGGAGACGCTAAATGGGGGGAATATGCAAATAGTAACCATTCATCGGTTTGTTTCATATATTATGCATCCCTTACCTATCCTGCAGCCAGTCTTCATCCACAAAGGCTAAATGCTCGTTAATCTAGCCGGCAAACCCCCTGTTTATGAATGAAAAACGGTTTACACATGACTCACAACTGATGACGTTCGAACATTTTTCGAATAGTGATTTGCTGATGACTTATGTTGGAATCGCAACGCTGTAAATTCTTCGCCGTCGTACTTCAAATACAAATAATGGCCAAATGAACCTAAACACCTAACCTATGCCTAAGTATACATAAAACTTTAATATATAATAATACTAGGAGAGGCATCCGGCAGTGCCCGTGGTAGTTTCTCTCTCCCACCACCTCCCCCCCCCCTCATTCAACCCCTCTTCTTTTCCTTTCTCCCCATGTCCCTCTCTTCCTTCCTTTCTCTTCCCCTTCCATCTCCACCCTCTTCCCTCCTTTCTCTTTCCCTTCCATCTCCCCTCCCATTTAAGTGTTGAGAGCCCCGAGGACATAATATTTCATATACACCAACTTCATAAAGAAGTGTTATAGGGGCTGATCTCCTTCCAAGTAAGCACGAGGTCCGACCCTTCCTATGACAGTCCCCGTACACTCACCAGCCACCCTTTAAAGTTTAATGCGACTAGCCACAAGCGTCTGGCCCTCCAACCTTGGACAGAAAAGAAATATCCACTATATACATATATATACAAATATATACAAATAGACATCCACTTTTAGAGATATAGATGAGTTCAAGATCTGGAGCACAGTATCTATGGAGAACAGTTTACATTAATGGTGAGCTAGTTACAGTATTAATTTACTTACATGCACCTCACGCCCAATCACATGGCATTGGTGGAAAGGTTACAATCATGTGCTTGAACTACCTACAGTAAGTAAACTTTGAACATTTACTTAGCTAAGATTATTGGCAGTACATAAGTTTTGAATTAAGTACACATTTCGTGAATAATTGTAATGTAAATATTGATAAATAAATTCATCAATGACCGTACGTGCATGCAAGCCGGCTTCCTTCATCGCCATTCCCCCAGCAACATTCACCTGGATATTCACATGAATAATATCTGTCACTGCATAAAACATGAGGTTTCCAAGTGATATTTGCAGCTATTACGGAGGGGGGGGGGGGTGGAGTTAAGCGCCAAGGATATGCAAGTTTCCAGGATTGTCTGACGTCTGTGGGAGAGGTCAAGCATCGCCGTGGCCATGGTCACGGAGGATCCGAACACCAGATCCGGCTGTCTCCTCAGAATTGTAAACACTTGGACTTTAGGATTTTTATTCTGGTTCAACAGCTGAAACGTTTTCCGGCTCAACAGCTAACTGGTTTTCTAGTTCAACAACTGACTGGTATTCTTGCTCAATAGCTGACTGGTATTCTAGTTTATTAGCTGTCTGATATTATGGTTCAATACCTCTTATCATTTGCAAAATTTGTTGAGCTAAATGTTAGGTTGCAAAAAGTAAGCATGATGCATATTCTTCAATATAAATAAATATAAATAGAATAAATTTTTGTTCAGGAAAAGTACATACATAGTTGTTTTACAAACATAAAGTTGGATTTATATATAGAGCTAGTCCATACTAGCTAGTACATATACTTCAACACACGCACACACACAGGAGACGGGACACCACGAGCGTAGCTCTCATCCTGTAACTACACTTAGGTAATTACACTTAGGTAATTACTAAGTTTGCTAACTGTAGGTAGAAAGTGTTGGCTATTGTAACCTTTCCTCCGCTGCTCACTGGATGGGCGGCAGTGTGCATGATAAACAAATAAAACTTTGAAACTAGTTCACCACAAATGTAAGTTGCTTAACTTACTTGTGGTCGACTCATTGTTCTGCCGGAAACGTTATGCGGGTTCACGGCTTTGCTAGACTGTAAGAACACCAATGTTATGTGTTCTCACTAACCCAATGCACTTCTTGTATATAGATAAACTATTAAAAATAAGAAAACTTGTGGTCGTTTTCGACCCATTGTGGACATGTATAGAACTAACTTATCAACACTGTAACTTGCTGAGGCAAAGGATTTTTTTTTGCGGTTCAATTCCTGAGCCTATTATGTGCCTCTGTATCCTGTATCCACTACAGTATCGCTAACAGGATGGGTATGTAGTCCACTACCACTCACAGGATGGGTATGTGGTCCACTACCACTCACAGGATGGGTATGTGGCCCACTACCACTCACAGGATGGGTATGTGGCCCACTACCACTCACAGGATGGGTATGTGGTCCACTACCACTCACAGGATGGGTATGTGGTCTACTACCACTCACAGGATGGGTATGTGGTCCACTACCACTCACAGGATGGGTATGTGGTCCACTACCACTCACAGGATGGGTATGTGGTCCACTACCACTCACAGGATGGGTATGTGGTCCACTACCACTCAGGATGGGTATGTGGTCTACTACCACTCACAGGATGGGTATGTGGTCTACTACCACTCACAGGATGGGTATGTGGTCCACTACCACTCACAGGATGGGTATGTGGTCCACTACCACTCACAGGATGGGTATGTTGTCTACTACCACTCACAGGATGGGTATGTGGTCCACTACCACTCACAGGATAGGTATGTAGTCCACTACCACTCACAGGATGGGTATGTGGTCCACTACCACTCACAGGATGGGTATGTGGTCCACTACCACTCAGGATGGGTATGTGGTCTACTACCACTCACAGGATGGGTATGTGGTCCACTACCACTCACAGGATAGGTATGAGGTCCACTACCACTCACAGGATGGGTATGTGGTCTACTACCACTCACAGGATGGGTATGTGGTCCACTACCACTCACAGGATGGGTATGTAGTCCACTACCACTCACAGGATGGGTATGTGGTCCACTACCACTCACAGGATAGGTATGAGGTCCACTACCACTCACAGGATGGGTATGTGGTGTACTACCACTCACAGGATGGGTATGTGGTCTACTACCACTCACAGGATGGGTATGTGGTCCACTACCACTCACAGGATGGGTATGTAGTCCACTACCACTCACAGGATGGGTATGTGGTCTACTACCACTCACAGGATGGGTATGTGGTCTACTACCACTCACAGGATGGGTATGAGATGCATAATAAACTAAAACGTCACTCTCTCCCCATCTCTGGCACTCAAGGGCTCCCATACCTTCGCTACTGTATACTTACACATGGATCTACCAGATAGCTGAGTAGACTCACTCCCAGCCACAACTTCAATCTCCAGTCATTCCCATGTGTCGACACCCATACCAATGTGTTCAGATTCTATATCGCCCCCAATACGGCTTCACATTAAAAAAAAACGCCAACCATTCCTCAAAGCCAACCACTTGGGCTAGACGATAGAGCGACGGTCTGACTTCATGCAGGTCGGCGTTCAATCCCCAAATGTTGTTGGACACCATTCCTTTCCCCTGACCCATCCCAAATCCTTATTCTGACCCTTTCCAAGTGTTATATAGTCGTAATGGCCTAACGCTTTCCCCCTGATAGTTCCCTTCCTCAAACCATGATGGGTCATTATATTCCTCCAAAACTTTTTCCACCCCCTCTACGGGATAAATATGGGATGTTCTACGGGATAAATATGGGATGTATAATAAATTAGCAAAATACAATACCATGACGACATCAGACCGTTCACTTCGTCCAAATGACGACCATACCAAACCAAATCATTCATACAGTCCTTCCGCTTACGCCATGCACAGGAATATTTGAGTTCCCCAAATGTTGTCTAATATAGAAAACAACATCATGCACACAGCCCTTAATCTAGTTAAGTTAATTTATTACCCCGCTCGTAATCGTATCCTATGAGTGGTATATAGAGGCAAAGGTCAGGCACAAAGGTTAGGTGAGTACAGTAATGGGTTTTGAAACTGACCCCAATGTTGTATATGGTAAGCAATTTACACTTACGGTGTACTAGTTACAGGTTTTATTGTCGCAAATTTTGTCTAAAATTTGTATAATGTCACCAGTATAATGATCTAATTATTTTACTACAGCTATATTCTTTGCAGCACAAGCCTACATGGTCGCTACATCAGCAAGTAAGAGTGTTGCAGGAAGCATAAACTCTGAGACAGCGTGTGCACTATCTTTAATAGACAACCTTGGAATATCACAAGCAAATGACGCCATCACAACAATTATCACTACCCAGTGCCCGTGGAATAGTGAGACAGCAGCAACAACGTCAGTCTTTGACCCAGCGTGACGCCCGAGGCCTCACACTGCTCACTATACACCTCTTGCAGTCATCTTGAGTACATTACCCTCATGCAAACGGCGTGCATCGTTAAAAGAATCCTGCAGTGTTTATTTAGGTAAGTAATTATGTGGTTATTGACCCCTGGCATGTATTGAATTTTGAATTGAACTATCAGGGGAAGGCGCCAAGCCATTATGACTATATAGCACTTGGAAGGGATCAGAATAAGGACTAGGGATGGGACGGGGGGAAGGAATGGTGCCCCAAGTCCTCAACCACTTGGACGGTCGGGGATTGAACGCCGATCTGCACGGAGCGAGACTGTTGCTCTACCGTCCAGCCCTCAGGCATGTAAAGTCAGACGGTTACCTGTATTTTGTTTACAGGTGGGCACTTGACTGGATGTTATCGAAATGTAGTACATTAACCGGCTATATATTATGTAGTTCAAATGTGAATTGTGAACATGGGAAGTTTTTTTTTAATAAACATAATTATTAAGTAAATGTATCAAGAAAAAAATTAAGACTTATATGAAGGATAATAAACTAAATTAACGGTAGTAACTGAACGTAACATATAAAGTAAACCCAAGTAAAGCATAATGGAACAGTGCCTACAGCGATCGGGGTATTCTCATCGACGCATCTTAGCCCAGACCGCCATATGGTATAAATTAAACACACTGGGACTCCACTGAATCCCACTATTGAAGTAAACAGGAGTAACTGACCGTAATGAACTCTGTACATTATACAGACTAAATTAAAGTGCAACTGTGTATGCACGATGAAGGGGGGGGGGGGTGCCGGCGTGAGTTGTGTTAAGCTCTATAGTGTGACGATTAATAATAATAAACAGCTTTTCTATGATCCTGTAATACTTCACATTTAAATTATTTTAGGTACTAACAAAAGATCTTCTTACACTGTATAACAATTTATTGAAAATACATAGATTTTGCAATGCAAAAATTTGTAACAGGTTGTCATTTTATGTTTCAGATTTAGCTACTCAGAACGAAGTGTCTATGTAGCACGGGCTATGGTGAGCCCGTAAGTGATGTGCAGGTTAGATGGAGCTATTAATATAAAAATCTCCGGTGAAGTCAGATTAAAACTTGTTGTGCTCTATGTATTTTTTTTTGTGCTATCGCCCACAGTCTTGCATCATAAACTATCTGCCTCTGACGGCAAGATAATTTATCGAGGTCCTCCAACTGCTGCCCTTCTCTAGGACGCAATCCGCAACAAATTCCTAACTCAGGCGTATTGATTAAATCACTGCTAATCACCCCCCTAACGCCAAAAAAATAAAATTCAAATGTTTATTCGGGTAAAAGCACATACATGGAAGATGTATGGCTATGGGACTCCTTGCCTTCTCAGACTCTGTATAAAATGAATAATACAAAGTGTGACTTTTATGGGTGCAACAGTTCGCATTTTCTTTATATCCATCCATAGTAATAACAGGTGCTATCATTTCTAGATGAAAGGTTGCAGTTTTGGTGGGAGTGTTAAGAGGCACATGTATACAGAGCTCGCGTTCATAAATTGAACTCTAATATTGATTTAATTAAGTTACATCATTGACGAACTTGTTGCTGAGTTTATATAGACTGTTAATGTACAGATGTTAGAGTTTTAAATAATTTAACATATAAATTAAAAGCCCCATATATACCCAATTCGTGTATTGTGGTAAAATTGTGGAAGGGTCCAGGTAGTACAGTTGGGTTCGTTTTCGACAATCAAGAATTCCGGATTCGAATCCCGGCCGGGACAGAAATGGTTGGGCGCATTTCCTATCACCTAATTCATCTGTTCACTTAGCAGTAAGTAGGTACCCAGGAGTTAGTCAGTTTGTTGTGGGGTTGTATCCTGGGCGGGGTCAATAATTCGACCTTGGTGGGGGGGGGGGACCTCTATTTAAGCCTAACATTAAGACATACACTGGCTGTTTATACAATGAATTATTATTAATCCGACCCCTTCAAAGGCACAGAGAATGCCAAAGTTTTAAGTCCTCCCTTATGGTAGCAAAGTACGTTTTCTTTTGTAAGTTGAGAGAAAGCACGAGCTAACCAGTGTTATGTTACTATAGGGGTGTATCTGCTAAATTGTTTAGTACAATTACAATACAATTTTATTTAGGTAAGGTACATACATACAATAAATTTTTACAAGGTATAGTATAATCAATGTAACATAACGCAACGTGACCGCAAAGCTTACACAGTGCATTTACTTTGGAAAACACAACTCACAGAAGTAACATGCTATTTGAACACTATTTCATATTTTCTTTCATGATAGAATTAATGACTAAAAGAAAACGCCAGCAATCTCTCTTTACCCGTCCTCTCAAATAGTACATCGCATTTTAACGTATAAATTCCCTATGGCCTAAAGCAGATGTACTAAAAATGCAGCCCATGCTTCAGTTTAGATAGTACTTATAATAACGATGTGGATCATTGTACCTATATTGATGTAATTGGCAATACAAATCATAGTGGCTCGCAAAATATACAGGATCCTTGGTTAGAATAAGTTCAGATAATTTAGTAAATCAGTTTAGTGACGCTGTGAACTCTGGAGAAGACGAGCTGATATGTTATTACCTACATAATACATTGACCTGGCAGACACTGTAAGTATCATGAACAATACAACAATTATTGCTATATAGGCACACAAACACTAACGTAAGCGCTGAGAGGGAATGCGTGTTAGTGGCTTTGCAAGAATCTAAGACCACCAATGTTATGTACTCTCACAACGCAATGTACCTTCTTGGAATATTTATTTATATACAAGTCTAATTGAAAATATATATACTTTAGGAGGATTCGAACTCGTGTTGCGCGCGTACTGGGAACGGGTGATTTGTGAGCGCCACCCTTCTGATGAAGCCCCGTCATTAACACACAGTATCTCACTATACGTCCTCAACAAGACGTATAGTGACGGAGGCCGCTGGTGCGGACCTGGAAAAATGGTGTCAGGTGTCGCCGGAGCGACTGTGCCTTGACGTTATATGTGTTGTCCGTCCTTATCAAGGGGAGTGCTAACCTTCTCTCCTTTCGTACAACACGAGAGACGACGGCATCCGGGCGCTACTCACCAGTCTGGCCGCGCTAACACCCCTAACGTATCTTAAGATTGATTGATTGGTAAAGATTAAGCCACCCAAAAGGTGGCACGGGCATGAATAGCCCGTAAGTGGTGGCCCTTTTGAGCCATTACCAGTATCAAAAGCTAATACTGGAAATATGTGGAGGTGCGACTGCACCCTGCGTGACGGGAGGTGTCTCCCGTGAACGTATTTTAACATGTTAAAGTAATATTTATCAAGTGTAACTACCACAATTGATGTATTTAATATAAATATTATTAATCACATCATAAAATACATAAACAGTACACATGGTCAGCTAATGGATATGAATTTGAATATATAAATACAGACGATTTCATCGTAAAAGTCAGAGGGGGTGTAGCTCAGTGGTAGAGCGTTCGCTTTGCATGTGAAAGGCCCCGGGTTCGATCCCCGGCACCTCCAGAACTATGGGGATGTAGCTCAGATGGTAGAGCGCTCGCTTAGCATGTGAGAGGTACGGGGATCGATACCCCGCATCTCCAAGTTTTAATACATAATAGATTTTGTTTATTAAAGTCTTTTAAGACTTATTAAAACACAATTTTCTCCACAAATTACAAATACAATTTTATCTACAACGACGTGACATGTATGTACAAAAATTTAGAAGATTTAGAAAATTTAGAATCTTGAAATTTGACCTAGTCTGAAATTTATACAGACTGGTTACAAAATCATTATTAAAACTTGGAGATGCGGGGTATCGATCCCCGTACCTCTCACATGCTAAGCGAGCGCTCTACCATCTGAGCTACATCCCCATAGTCCTGGAGGTGCCGGGGATCGAACCCGGGGCCTTTCACATGCAAAGCGAACGCTCTACCACTGAGCTACACCCCCTTGTTTATTACTGTAATAGATACTGAGAATATTGTTAGGTTTTCAGAATATTTCTTTTTCGGGTTATTTTATAATTTTGATTATTGTATAGTAAGTGTTACCTAAATAAAAACTATTCCTTGTTTGGTAAAACGGATGCTTTTTTACCTATAGGCCACAGGGTTATAAATCCGTGGAACCGCCTACCCGCCGAAACTATAATAATGCCAAGATCTTACATCACAGGATGAGTGACGTTGCCCAATACACTCGCCCCTCGGGGGGGGGGGGGGGGGGGGGGAAATCAGTTGGAAAAAATCATCAGAAACAATTGAGGACCATTGTCAAGCCGCCGGCATCCTGTCCCCATTGAGGTCACTAGGGAGATGGTGGCCCTCGGGTAATTCCAGGTGTAGGGAAATCACATGGCAGTATTGTACAATTTCCCCAACCCCCGTTTTTTTCCTAGTAGGGTAAAGGTTAATTACAGATGTTGTTCTTGCAGAGTCGAGGAGCACTATGGCTGGGCCTTGACACCAGTAGAGAGGATGTCTTAGTCGCCACTGTAGGGGACAAGAAACCCATTACTTGGTGAACAAACCTGTAATTGGTGTTCACCAGGACGTGGCCCAGGCTAGCTGTTTACCTTCATTAGGATGCTACCCACAACAGCTTCCTACTCCCAGGTATGTAAACTGTTTGTTTCCTTATTATCACACCAAACCCTCATCAAACCTGTATACAGTACTACCTTGCTGAATTAGTTTCAGTTATGCACAAAAGGCTGTGCGTATTAATGACCGCCCACGGGATGGGTATGGGGTGCATAATAAAGAAAGAAATTGAATTGTATTAGTGGCCTTATTATATACAGTATATACATTGCAACAATTATTTTACCACTGTATACATTGCAACAGTTATTTTTTACCAATGCTTATTAATTTGTATATTTTTATTATTATTATTTTAGAATATACTGCCCATCCTCCTAAAATAATAGTACTTATAGCAACTATTTGTTCAAAATTACAAAAAATAGACACTAGGTATTGAACAAAAAACAGTTCATGGTTTGTATTATTGAATAAGCCCAAATGGCATACTAAAAAATGGTAAATTACTCAAAGAACTTAACCTAGTCTCTTCTAGCAAGCCTAGCTCTAATATAGTACATATATATGTGTGCTATACTGGCACTAGGCCTAGATTTTTTTTTGTCCTCTACAAACTTAATAGCACAAACCATGAGCACTGGCAGCTGCCACAACATACTTTTGTATGACCAAATTTATGCAATAAGTATTGTATTGTCATTTTAGGATATCTTGTAATACAGATAGCATTCTCATTATAGGTTTTGTCAATTAAAAATATAATAGACGGTTGATGTATATATATGATAGCAAGCTCTATAATTAATTCTCAATGCTGTAACTTTCTTCCTTTTAGTTATTGAGACGAGAGTAAGCTTGGGCAAGTCTAAAAACTCTAGATAGTATAAAGACAGATGGACAATGAAACACAGCAACAATTTACAGTACTGTACAGTACATTATATATATTTTCCATATAGTCTTTCCATTTACAGTCTCCGTGGTGTAGTGGTAAGACACTCGCCTGGCATTCCGCGAGCGCTATGTCATGGGTTCGTATCCTGGCCGGGGAGGATTTACTGGGCGCAATTCCTTAACTGTAGCCTCTGTTTAACGCAACAGTAAAATGTGTACTTGGATGAAAAAATGATTCTTCGCGGCGGGGATCGTATTCCAGGGACCTGCCCGAAACGTTACGCGTACTAGTGGCTGTACAAGAATGTAACAACTCTTGTATATATCTCAAAAAAAAAAAAAAAAAAAAAAAAAAAAAAAAAAAAAAAAAAAAAAAATATATATATATATATATTACAGTGACGAGTAATAATTCCCGTTGTAATTAACAAGATGTCTGTACAGTACAATACTTAGGTTTATAAAGGTCCTGCTTGGCCAACTAAACAAAAGTATTTCCAGGATGCAACTCCCAACAATTGCCCACCTTCCAGGTAATTATTTTAATGTTATGTAAAGTCCTCGGTTGGAAGGAAATGTGTCTAACCATTTCTGTCCTGCCCAGGGATTGAACCCAGGTCCCTCAGTTTTGAGCCAAGGACATGTAGACTACTATGCTACAGGACAATATGCGAGACAAGAGTTGTGACACTGAGCCCAGAAATTAATAGTCCATTAATTCTTGACTGCTATGGTGGTCTAATATCGTCCTGGTGGAGGATGACCATATGTGTATCTGCATGTAATTACCCAAGTGTAGTTACAAAATGAGAGCTACGCTCGTGGCGTCCCGTCTTCCCAGCACTCTCATATAATGCTTTGAAATTACTGATGGTTTTGGGCTCCACGACCTTCTCACCTAACTTGTTCCAACCGTCTACCACTCTGTTTGCGAAAGTGAATTTTCTTATATTTTCTTCTGCATCTTTGTTTAGTTAGTCTATGACCTCTTGTTCTTGAAGTTCCAGGTGTCAGGAATTCTTCCCTATCAATTTTATAAATTTGTTATTATTTTGTACATAGTGATCATATCACCTCTTTTTATTCCATCTTCTAGTTTTGGCATATTTAATGCCTGTAACCTCTCCTCGTAGATCTTGTCCTTCAATTCCAGGATCCACTTAGTGGCATGTCTTTGCACCTTTTCCCAGTTTGTTGATGTGCTTCTTCAGATATGGGCACCACACAACCGCTGCATATTCCAGCTTTGGTCTAACAAAAGTCGTGAAAAATTTCTTTAGTATTTCACCATCCATGTATTTAAAAGCAATTCTGAAGTTAGAAAGTGTAGCATAGGCCCCTCACACAATGTTCTTTATGTGATCCTCAGGTGATAGTTTTCTATCTAAAACCACCCCTAGATCTCTTTCTTGGTCAGAATTCTTTAAAGATTTCTCATATAATTTATAGGTTGTGTGGGGTCAATGTTCTCCTATTCCATATTCCATTACAGGGCATTTATTTACATTAAATTCCATTTGCCAAGTAGTGCTCCATATACTTATTTTATCCAGGTCTTCTTGAAGCGTGAAGTGTGTGCCCTGTGCTCTGCCTGGGAGTGTTGTACTGTCTAAAGGTATGTTACGAACCAATGTTCAGCTCCTTGAGCCTATTATGTACATATATCTTCAGTTATTAACTGTTCTGCAAGAATATATTTTCAGCAGTTGTCTACAGTTGTGCAAGGGTTATAATTTCTGTTGTCAGAGACAGGACGCTTGTCTGTAGACGTATGAAGGTCAACTAATGACCCTCCCCATAATGTAACCAACATCAGTTGTCTAACTCCCAGGTACCTATTTACTGCTAGGTGAACAGCAGGTGAAAGAAAACTTGCCCAACAGTTGGTTCTGCCCGAGAATTTACCCCAGGTCTCTCAATTCAGGAGAGGATATACTACTGTACTGCAGAACCCACAGCCTGAATACTGTTGTACAAGTTGTCCTCAATTGTCTGCTGTTTATTCTTCTAATCCCAAGACAGAAAGCTTATTCTAATTGTGGGGTGGGGCTAGGTTTACCAACTTTGACTCCCTGACAGAAGTAAAACTAAAAGGGGAATACAGATTGTCTATCCCCTTTAATTTTACTTTGTCTGCCTCCTACCATTTGGCTAAATGAGGGAGCTTTACAAGTCATACTCGACTGCTTTCCAAGTTGTCATACATGTGCACATTTACCCCAACTATGGAAATGTTATGTCTCGTGGGGAAAGAGAGGCATTTGACACAAACCCTTGCAGAACAGCAGATGACCGTGAATAGATTCTCACAAAACTACCTTACCCAGGGACTTGCAAGTTAAAATATGCAATAATAATGTTTTAGTTAAGATTGTGATAAGCCTTGAATGAATATGTATAATTAATTTTGCAGGCCATGTGTACAATTATCTTTAGAATCCCATAATGCAAAGTTGTGCAACTAGAATTTTCAGCTAAACAGATTGCAAATAACTTTCTTGCATTAAAAGATTCTCCATTGTTTTGTATCTAGATCAGGAGGGTTTAGAGAGGGAGTAATGAAATTTAGCCCGAGACAAATGAATTTATTGTCTCTATAAAGCAAAGGAAGTAAAAACATATTATATTTTTACCGGGGACCTAAATTTACCTGAGAGCCACTATTTCCAGTGATCTCAATGACCACCCCCATTTGTCCTAATAATTTTATTGAGCTGGATTTCTAAATTCAGCAGTGTTTAGGCAGGTACAGCTTTGGCAGTACTGTAGGTAGTTCTATGGGCTTATAACCTTAAAAGTGAAAAAGAATCTATTTTTCTGTCTTACATTGTAGCTTGAAACAGTTGCTCCTTGTTTATGTTCCATTTGACCTTTTACAGAGGCTGTCTGAATCAGTATCCTCCAAATTGTTCAGTATTTTAAGTTTCCATGAGATCAGCCCTGTCCTGTCTGGATTGCAATGTTAGCCCTGTGGCCCGCAATAGTTCTCGGTATGAAAGTTGATAATTTTTATTGCCCGTTGTTGAAGTTTCTCCAAAACAGACATTTCTTTCTTGATCTCCATGCTTGGATACAATAATCCAAGTGGGGGGGGGGGGACCAGAGATTTATACAGTTCAATAACTGCCTTCTTTTTCTTTAATTCAAAGGTTCATGTGACTATTTCTAGGTTTTTAATTGCAGCTCCCACTTGTGCAGCTTCCAGTAATTGGTGGATTCTGACTCCATGGTCCTCGTCATCATTCTGCTAAAAGGTAATGGTATTTAATAGCTGTGATTGTTATGCCCCACATGAAAGGTCTTGCATTTTTCAATACTAAAAAGCATTTGCCAGTCATCTGACCGGTTATGAAGTTCATGTAGATCTCTTTTATAAGACCTCAATATCAATTTCACGTTCTACTTCACCATAAATCTTGGTGTCGTTTGCAAATTTGATACTGTTTGTAATATAGTCATTTGTCATTGATACACAACAAAAAAGGGTTGGCCCTAAAATGGACCCTGTGGTACCCAACTCGCCACATTTCTCCATTCAGATTCATTTCCATTTAGGACAATCCTTTGCTTTCTTTGTTTTAAACATTGTTTTATTTACTCTAGTATTCTACCATTTATTCCATGTGCTTGTAATTTCCTTGCCAGTCTTTCATGTGGTACCTTGTCAAAAGCTTCATCTAACTCCATGTATATGTACTACATCCATTGAAAGTTCTGTCCGAATAGCAGGTTACAGTTTCCTGAATTGTTAACAGGTGTGTAAAGCAAGATTTATTTTTAACCCGTTGTATTGATTTTGCAGTGTTCATGGCAAGATGTGCCTTTTGTTAGTATAAAATATTGTAATGGTGTTCTTAATCACCCTTAAGTAATAAATTAAATTTATTTTAGTCCTGTTAATATACTGCAGAATCAACTCATTACAGAGACCTTTATTTTATATTCAGAAGTCAGGGTATTAAAACACTGAGACTCTTCTCTGATATATTTTAAAAATCAGAACAGAACTTATTTATAAATTGAATGAGCATAAGAATCATACATGATCCAGTTCAATATTCACAAAAAGTTCAATTAAATACTAGTTTCATCCATGAAGTAGTCTGGGTTAAATGTCTTTCCACTTGCTGTAGCTTCACAAAGATGATAGTTTCACAATGAGTTCAGTTTTCAGTGACTACCAAAGTAACCAATTTTTTAGTATCTTGTTTATGCATGTACTCAGCCAAGCATGTAGACATACTGTTAAGAAGCAAGTGTAATCACAGAATGCTCCATCTCTAAACTAATATTTTTTCTATATGCAGAAACAAAACACGTTCAACAAAGTATTGTTACATGCCAAGTATTCAATTGTTAAACAGTAGAATTTCTCGATGACATGAACAACCAATGTGTCTAACAGATTTATTGCATTTAATAAGGAAACGTATTCTTATAAAGCATCAGTATCTGCATAAAACACAATTCTGTACCGCATTTAAAAATATGTATTTTAAAAATGATAAGACAACATTCTCTATGAAGTTTCAATGAAGATGATTCCACTCATCTAATCTTCTTAGGTCCAAATATAAGGTCTGCATCAGGGGCACCTTTTGGGTGTTGATATTTTGGTCGTCTATCACGGTTAAAGTTCATGGTGGCTGGCCGCTGTGTCTGCGAACACAATAGAAATGTTTCCTATACAAAATTAATAGTTATTTATTCTCATACATTTAAGATATACACACGTTTTGCCTCCAGTACACTTGCCTTTAATACACCTCCCTCCATTTCCCTTATTCATGCTTGGCACATGCATGTCACTTCCAGTGGAAGTAACACAACAAATCAGCACCCATCCCTTCAAACTACCTTCAATTTACTAAAGTTCATGGAAAAATAGTGATATTAATCTTTATTTGCAAAAGTATACATGACTGTTACAGTTTTGTTAAATACATACAGTACAATCATGTCACTGCAGTGGATATTTACAATTAACTTACAGTATATAAATGAAATTGTTAAGGTTAAATGAATTTCTACAAAACCACAAGATGGAGTGTAGGACCCTCGTGGGCTGTTGGCAGAAAATATTAGAAAAATTATTGAGACGTGCAGTAAAAAAAGTACCTTACAGCTGCCGACATCAATCCACATTATTTAATTCTTCTAAGCGGTTATTCACCCTCTGCACGATAACCTTGCATCACTCCCACACATTAATGTCACCCTCCTGCTGCATCTCTTTCCAGGTAGTTATCCAGACCTCTGCGAAACAAATCCCTGGTTTTCCTGTTTCAAGACCAGGTGTAAACAAACATTGCACTAACCCCCCCGCCTATCCTGTGTTGAGTGCAACCAAAGCAGTTACTGTGATTTCAAAAGTGCAGGTGAAATGACATAGGAATGACCTAGGAAGATTCTGGTGCCCTCCTGAAGTGGATAAGCAGTTTAAGTCTGTCCTTGGCACCTGGCCACAGTGCTTGTGATGGAAGGGTGGTGGTGCAATTGGAGGTGAGTGACCTCAGTTGTATGGCATTCCATATGAGTAGCCAGTTTCTCTAAATTCATATTGGCCCAAGTTTTAGATTGATGATTTTTTTACTAGCTACATTTGCTTTACTTACATACATTAAATTATGCAGTCATAGGAGCTCATATAACAAACCTACTTAAGGGAGCAAGGTTCTTTAAGACTAAACCACACATCAGAATGTAACAAACTAGTTTGTTGTAGAAATCATTTATTATAGATCTGGCATAAATATTACATGGGGGTCACATGGTCTAGCAAAAGTTAGTGGCAGAGGAGGGGACCTGACTTGGAGCTGTGGGAGGTCACCCCCTCGGGGATTAGGACAGTGGTGTATATGCAGGACCGCCAGCTCTCCTTGTTTTTAAAGTATCACTTTGAGTAATTCAGGTATTAAAGAAACTAATTAATAACTCTGGTTGTCAAGTATGTAATTAACTTATCGTCACGTATGAGTGAAGAATCAAATCTCCTTAGTTCAAGATCAGCTGACTGGCAGATGTGGCAATGTCGACCTAGGTCAGGTCGCCGCTGGTAGTGTCTCATCTTACCCCCCCCCCCCCCCCCCGGTCTACTTCCAAGACTCCATCTTTTTGTTGAATTCAGTAATTTAGAGAAAATAAAGTTTTCATTAATATTTTATTCAATAATATACCTGCTCAAGTATCCAGAGATTTCTCAATTGTTGGAATAACGATTAAGTCACCATC
This sequence comes from Procambarus clarkii, assembly GCF_040958095.1. NCBI lineage: Eukaryota > Metazoa > Arthropoda > Malacostraca > Decapoda > Cambaridae > Procambarus > Procambarus clarkii. Next base: position 20,769,810 of record NC_091218.1, on the reverse strand, counting down.
AGTGACGTCAAAAGGGAGGGGGACTAATTTCGGAAGCGTAAGAATCTTGACCACCCTCGGTCCAGGGGTCACCAAAACCCTCCATATTACTTAATTCACAAAGTACAAAATTCAAATATCTAGAATTATTGTAATTGGATATAGCTTTTGCCAAGATGCCTGTACAATTACCATCAGTTTAATAAGAGTTCTACCATTTGGGTTGTCCAGTACAATAGATTAGTTGTTCAATTTAAACCCTGCTTAGTAAATTGATAAACCTGGCGGAATAATACTCGCTAGCCTCAGTTGTGAGGAGAGCTAGGCGAGATTAGTGTGGTTTTGAGCAGCAGCTGGAGGGGTCAACCATTCTCACCTCTCCAGAGATCAGCACTCCATCGGCTGGTTTCATAGTTAAGGTAAAAGTTGCAGTGAAGTTGAGTAGAGTAATCTCATGTCTGCCTCTATAGAACACTAAGTTCATTTAGGGAGTGCTTATTAATTTATATTTCTTAGCTTTTGATAATACTGTAAACTCTGTTAAGATTTTCTCGTTTCATGGAAATACTCAAAAATATGAATGATTTTACATGTGATGGTCCTTGCCATTTGATCTCCAGGAGTCTGGGTTTATTTGGGTCGCAAGCCTGGCCCAGTTAAAGAGTTAATATATTCCTTTGTTTGCAAGTAAATTCCCACACTGAACGTAAATTCATCCCCCCTTTTCCATGTAATTGGGGATTAAGCCCCAAGGGTTAAATGATTAATTGGTCCAGGCCCCGATTATTCGACAGCTTTGGTTACTGGTCTGGTGGTGGCGGCGTAAAGAGATCCCTTGAGTTGGCTAATTTGTAATTCCAAGGACCCCCCCGAGCTAACTCTCGGCCGAGTCCCACGCCATGTGGTCTTAGCCGCTCGATCGGCTTAGATTCTACAGCCACGTGACGTCACAAGAGGCTTGCTAGCCAACTCAAGGGATCTCTTTACGCCGCCACCACCAGACCAGTAACCAAAGCTGTCGAATAATCGGGGCCTGGACCAATTAATCATTTAACCCTTGGGGCTTAATCCCCAATTACATGGAAAAGGGGGGATGAATTTACGTTAAGTGTGGGAATTTACTTGCAAACAAGGGAATATATTAACTCTTTAACTGGGCCAGGCTTGCGACCCAAATAAACCCAGACTCCTGGAGATCAAATGGCAAGGACCATCACATGTAAAATCATTCATATTTTTGAGTATTTCCATGAAACGAGAAAATCTTAACAGAGTTTACAGTATTATCAAAAGCTAAGAAATATAAATTAATAAGCACTCCCTAAATGAACTTAGTGTTCTATAGAGGCAGACATGAGATTACTCTACTCAACTTCACTGCAACTTTTACCTTAACTATGAAACCAGCCGATGGAGTGCTGATCTCTGGAGAGGTGAGAATGGTTGACCCCTCCAGCTGCTGCTCAAAACCACACTAATCTCGCCTAGCTCTCCTCACAACTGAGGCTAGTGAGTATTATTCCGCCAGGTTTATCAATTTACTAAGCAGGGTTTAAATTGAACAACTAATCTATTGTACTGGACAACCCAAATGGTAGAACTCTTATTAAACTGATGGTAATTGTACAGGCATTTTGGCAAAAGCTATATCCAATTACAATAATTCTAGAGATCTGAATTTTGTACTTTGTGAATTAAATAATATGGAGGGTTTTAGTGACCCCTGGACCCAGGGTGGTCAAGATTCTTACGCTTCCAAAACTAGTCCCCTCCTTTTTGACGTCACTGAAGGTGACTTACTCGTTATTCCAACAATTGAGAAATCTCTGGATACTTGAGCAGGTATATTATTAAATACAATATTAATGAAAACTTAAATTCAGTAATTTAGAGAAATTAAACAAAAAGATGGAGTCTTGGAAGTAGATGAGGGTGAGATGAGAGACTACCAGCGGCGACCTGACCTAGGTCGACGTTGCCACATCCACCAGTCAGCTGATCTTGAACTAAGGAGATTTGATTCTTCACTCATACGTGACGATAAGTTAATTACATACTTGACAACCAGAGTTATTAATTAGTTTCTTTAATACCTGAATTACTCAAAGTGATACTTTAAAAACAAGGAGAGCTGGCGGTCCTGCATATACACCACTGTCCTAATCCCCGAGGGGGTGACCTCCCACAGCTCCAAGTCAGGTCCCCTCCTCTGCCACTAACTTTTGCTAGACCATGTGACCCCCATGTAATATTTATGCCAGATCTATAATAAATGATTTCTACAACAAACTAGTTTGTTACAAGAAGACGAGGAGCTGACGTTTCGACCCGTTCTAGACCTTTATCAAGTCGATTGTGATGGGAGGGAGGGAGGCACGGGCATTAAGTAAGGGAAGAGTGAGGACGAGACAATTCCTAGAGGAAGGTAAGAGCAAGGCAAAAGGTATGGATGGGATAGGTGTAATAAAGGGGGGTAATAATGGGTATAAGAATGCGAACATAGGAATAGGAGGAGAAAAAGGGAAAAAGGATGGATAGACTTATGTCAGGTAATGTTTGTTAAAAAGGTTAGAGCATTTGAGAATGTACTGTGAAAGGGGAAAAAGTCAACAGCAACAAAGGCAGGACTAAGGTTCATGTTGGGTATGTTGTGTAATCAGAGCCAATTCGACAAGATGGCATCTGTAAAGAGTAGAGGCAGGAAAGATTATTTTGGAAGGCCAATCAATAAGATGATTAAGAATCCCTAACATGACAGAAGAGAGCATTGTTCTCATGCTCATGAGAGCATGATGCTCTCATGAAGACAATGCTCTCTTCTGTCATGTTAGGAACTCTTAATCATCCTATTGATTGCGCTTCTAAAATAATCTTTCCTGCCTCTACTCTTCACAGATGCCGTTTTGTCGAATTGGCTCTGATTACACAACATACCCAACATGAACCTTAGTCCTGCCTTTGTTGCTGTTGACTTTTTCCCCTTTCACAGTACATTCTCAACTCCTCTAACGTTTCTAACAAACGTGACCTAATATAAGCCTACCCATCCTTTTTTCCTTTTTCTCTTCCTATTCCTATGTTCCCATTCTTATACCCATTATTAACCCTTTATTACACATCCCATCCATACCTTTTGCCTTGCTCTTACCTTCCTCTAGGAATTTCCACCTCTCTTGCCTTACTTAATGACCGTGCCTCTCTCGCTCCCATCACAATCTACTTGATAATGGTCTAAGGCGGACTGAAACATCTTCAGGTGTGTGGTTTAGCCTTCATATCTTCAACCACATTATTGTGACATCTGCATGCATGAGATTCTTGTTCAAGGTAGGCCAGGATAGTAACAAATAGCTGGTTTTGCCCCAGAATACCAGTGCATGAGCTCTGGGAAGCTACTGAAGGAGGCCTGCCCAGAAAATATAGAAATTAAAATACTTTTAATGTCATTACAGTATTGTATTTTGAAATAATGTTAGTAGCATTAACCAGCTAAAACACATGCATATATAAAGTAACATTTTCAATTTTTTTTTTTTAAGAATGGCAATAAAATTGAATAAAAAAAATTAAAGTTTTTGCTTTGCCTGTTATATATACTGCATTGTTCGAATCAGATGAATTTTCTCGCCAAAATATAGTGCCTAAAATGCTAAAATATATCGGAGTAGAAGTAATATTGTTCAAGTAATTGGAAAGACTATACTCACTCAATTATTTAGTGCCATTATTTTTGTTTAACATAACAAGAGAGACTAGGTGTGTGAGAGTTGGTTCAGTACTCACTCTTCTGTAGAGTATTAATTTTTTGTTAAAAAAAAAAAAAACTACTGTATACCGAATCGGTACTGAGCTGCACTGAAAGTATGCCTGTACAATACTGTACTTGCTTCTAGTGAGATGTTCATGGGTACCATTACATCCCTTTAAGTAGACTTTAAAGTCTGATTTAGTGTAGCAATAGAAAATTTTGTAAATTTAAAAAGTACCAGATGTAATCCCTATAGATTGTTTTTAACATTTGAGTAGTTTGTCTGAAATTTATTATTATTCTGATGGCCGATTATTTTTTTTGTTACTGTAACTATCATAAATATATTAAGGCCAATGTGTAGATTCCAAGAGACAAAAACAGATGAATGAGTTATATAGTATGAAAGTGCAGAGTGATGTGCTCTATGCAAGTAGAAGTTTGTAATCGATACATATAGCTAGAAATTTTTACTTTTAACTCTTGTAATGTTTATTCCAAGGTCCATTTGGTTAGCTAATTTGTTTCCAACTCAAATAAAATACTGAATATCTCTTCAGTATTTAATGTGAGCTTGTGGACAGACATCCACAAAAAGAGATTCTTGCTTTGCTCATCATTTACTATATTGTTTAAAGTGTGTAGATGGTGTTGGGGAGTACAAAGGTACTAGGGTGTCATTAGTAAATTGTTTAGTTTTATGGAATGCAAGTGATTTTAATATACTGCCTTAGGGACTCGTTTTTGGTTAATGGCATCTGACGTCATGGTAAGATTGGACAGTTTAAAGTGACATCTCTAATGCTTTAGTTTATGTAGGAATTTGTTGTAGTTAAATAAAAGTTTACCTTAGGTTAAGAGACTTTTATGGGTATTCATTTTTATCAAGTGCCAAGTATGTTGAGTCAGGTAAACATGTAACTTTAGTCAAATTGGCTGGAACTTGTTTTGTTGCATGGTTGATGACAGAGAACCTTGCAGGAATTTCTTATATTCTTATTGAAATCTATAATAATTTATGAAATGGTTTAACTGTTTGAATGAGTTTTACTATTCTTAACAAATAACTTGGGAAAATTAAGGATATCAGGAATTATACTAAAGTGTCATGTGAAAGTATAATTACTTTTAATAAATACACAAACTCATTCTATAATTTACCTGTTGCATAATTTCTGCTGCCTCCTCTTCCTCCTGACGTTCATTTATTTCTAGTGTCATGCGCTTAACTTTTTCTTTCTCGGCTCTCTCCGCCTGCAAGAGTTCAAGTTATGAATGTTTTTTCTCAAGTACTGTAAGTAATTATCAAAAGAAGTCACCAAGCTGAGTGTCCTCTCAAATAGAACTTCTAAACTAACATTACATTAATTTTATCCATGTAAAAGAGTAAGTCATGTGAATATATTGTAAATAATCTACGAGCATCGAATAAATTATAAATACGCTAGAACTGGACTTTATCCAGTTTTGTGCTACAGTATTTACCTCTTCACGAGTTCGGAGCTTAGTGACCAGCTCAGAATCCACTGGCATCTCCACACTGTTATACTGTTGCTTGTTGCCAGAGCGTGTCATCAAGACAAAGTTCACAACAGGCTTGCTCTCTTCCTCTGTACTCTCACACAGCAGCTGATCTGATTGGAGGAGTGTCAAGATTAGGATGCTTTTGTACAAGTTAACACAGTAAATGCTTGATATTTGCAAGGGATGCATTCCTGAAAACTCCTGCAAATGCTGAATTTGTATATATCAAACAAGATTTTATAGAATACATAGGAATATGTTTTAAGAGCTTCACAAAGTTCTTAACCACTTCTCTCTTCCTCCTCCAATATGGAGGTCAGGAAAGGAGAGAGATGTGGCATAATAAAATAGAACAATTTTATTTGTACTTGGAATGTGTATTTTAGAATACTGTACTTAACTTTGTGTATTTTGCAAGACTTTCAAGATAATGTTAACTATATACATTACAAAACTTGACACGGTGTTGTTTGCAATTGAGACTACCATGATCATTCCTTAGCAAGAAGTCATATGTGTACAAGTTTGGTTACAGCTATACTGGAATTAAAGCATTTCTAAAGTATGTCAAGAGGGAACTACATGGGCTATTAACAATAAGAATCATGTTTACAACATATATGTCAAAAGAACCATGCTAATATGCAAAGGCATTCTTCATAGACCAGTAAACAAAATTGTAACAAGAATAAACAAAAATATTTTAAATTTTTACACAATTTTAAGTTCTACCTCTAGGGAATCTGTATTAAGAGTGAAGAGAGTGTGCCATATGTGAAGGAGTTAGAGAGCAGGAGGCAGGTGGGCAAGTGGGGAAATATAGTGAGTGGGAGTGAGAAAGTATAATACAGTATGGAGACCAAGAGTACAGTTGCAATGAAGACGAGTAGGAGGAAGTTCATTCCGTTTAGGGAGAATGAATTCCTGGCTATTTATTTACTTACAATAAACCTGGTACGCAAAGTTGATTAAGTAGTGATATGAATGTTTTTTTACTGTGAGGGCACTAGTATACCTGATGCTATAAACTGTGGAATTACAGTAATGAAAAATTTGGCATCATTTAGAATATCTTTTAGCATTTTTTCTACAGTTTCCATTCTTCCCTGGCAAATGTCTTTTTATCCATGCAAATGGAAAACAAGAAGCAGAGATAGACTGTGTTTTATGGAATCAGATCATATATGACCAAAGGAAGTGAAAAGTATATAACAAAATACTACAGTGTGACAGTAATAATGGGCAGACCTTCAAATATGCTGACAAATCTAAAGTGAAGCACATGTAGTGTCAGCCAGTCACACAACAGAATTATGCACAGGAATAATGAATTTTATGTATTGTGTTGTCTCTTGTTGTGAAGTGTAAAACAACTAACCGTAAGTTTTTTTGGCGGTGGATTTGACGTGAACAGGTACAGATATATCTAGCTGGCCAGGACGAGGTACGGTGGTCGCACGCTCTATAAGGCTGTCGGCCATCATGCGATCAAAGGCCGACATGAAGTCTGTGTCCTCCTCACAGTCGACATGTTTAACATTAACCTTCATGTCCCCGTCTAGTAATTCTCCCTCGGTTAATTCTCCATCATCATCATCTACTAGTTCTTCTTCTGCATCTCCAGTCAGCACACCTTCACCTTCCTACAAAATTACACCAAAACATTAACATGTACAAATTAATAAATTAACCTATACAAATTATGTGCTAACTAATTATTACATTATGCTATATTGATAAGAATTAGAAGCAAACAAACACTAAACAAAGACTACATTCATATATCTTCACTGGCATCCCCTCGTTCTAGTCTCCACAATGTCCCCCTCATTTGGCCTTTTCTTGCCCGGAAATCATCATTAAGTGAATATAGTTTCTTTTCCAGAATGGAAAAGCAAGGCAAATGGAAACTGACAATTGAAACACAGATGAGTCAGAGAACCATAAGGAAATACTGTACTCATATTTAAAGCAAGTATGCAAAAGCATTAGAACATCTAGAAGTATGAGAGCTTCAGATAGAAGCTATGAGGTGAGGCCACTAAGCAAGATTTTGCTCCTCATAGGAATAGGTAAGCATGTCTACAGAAAAAATAATTTTAAAGAACAAATAATTTATAATACTGATGTACATAAATGCATCCAGGATCTACTGTGTTAGCTAAAAACTACTTGTGTGGACTGTAATCTATCCTATTCACAGTGCATTGAAATTATCCTATTTATCACAGTGCACAGTAACAGCCCTATTCACAGTGTCCTGGAAAACTATTCTACACTTAGTAGCCGGGATCCTATCCTGTTCTTAGTGCCCTTCTTATCTTGAGGTTATCTTGAGATGATTTCGGGGCTTTTTAGTGTCCCCGCGGCCCGGTCCTCGACCAGGCCTCCACCCCCAGGAAGCAGCCCGTGACAGCCGACTAACACCCAGGTACCTATTTTACTGCTAGGTAACAGGGGCATAGGGTGAAAGAAACTCTGCCCATAGTTTCTCGCTGGCGCCTGGGATCAAACCCAGGACCACAGGATCACAAGTCCAGCGTGCTGTCCGATCGGCCCTGGATACAATCATATCCTAAGTGCCCTGGATACAATCATATCCTAAGTGCTCTGGATACTATCCTACTCTTATTGCAGTGTTTGATTCAATATTTGTTATTCATCAATTAACTTACTATCCAATATGACATATTATATATTTAATGTACAATACTCTGGAACAAAAATTATCTTGTGTACCCAAGGACTACTTTACTTAGTGTTAAGTCAGTGTCACTGACTCTCTCATGTAATGCACATCAAACAAAAACAGTTCCATATACTGGATGTACACACTGAACCTGGTCCAGCATTTACATACCAGTTCAGAGTTTTCTTAATGGAGCCTAAACAATTGTAGGCCTTTATATGCTGATGTCCTAAGCTACGCAATACATTTTTGTTCCATACAATACTGTCCACAGTTGTTTCCACAATTTCAACATACTATACAGTACTAATTTTTTTAAAAGGTTTAGACACAATTTGGTTAATGTAACATGATTGGATGATTTGACACTTGCACACTGTTTTTCTATCGGATCTTATAATGCCTATAATGAACTTAGCAATAATGGCAAAAAGGGTGGGTGTTGCTTATCCATTCTCTCTTAAGCAGATCAATTACACTAATATTTTTTGGGTCAATTTGGTATTCAGTATAATTTGTAATCCAAGTACTGCTATTTTTCTTTTAATACTATGCTAAAACCATGTTTCTAATAGGTAAAGTAGATATAATTCAGTCATAATATTTTAACAATTTATTATGTATGCTGTAGACTTTTGACTTGTCTGTCTTGTATGCCTACACTTTTAAGCTGTAGTAAGATAAAAAGTTACCTGCATCTGATCCATCCAATTGCAAGTGGGAAGGTAACATACAATAGATAACCAATGAATAGAAGATACTGTAGCTAAACACCTACACACTTAAGAGGAAAGGCACTTCAATAATAATGCTTACCTCCTCCATAGTGTTGCGCCCAGGCTGGCTGTGCTGGGAAGGAGTGAGAGAATCTCCGTGAGATTCACTCCAATCCAAGTCGCCTTCCACTTCTTCAAATTCTTCATCATCTTCCATATCTTCTAGGATGTCCCCCTCCAGCTCCAAAACTTGACTACTGTCACCTGCTTTGGACATAAATTGTTGTATTTTTTAAAAATTGAATAATAGTAAATGAGGTTTATTATAATCAAAAGTGAAAGCATGTGTCGGTTCTCATTGTGATAGTGTAACCAACACATGGACGTCTACATTTAACATTAAGTGAAGAACAAATTCCCTGCACAAAGACAGGCTCAAGGATAACTAGTTGACAATCAGCTGCGGCATGACAAGCTAGGATGGGTGTCAGGCACATAGTAAGGTTAACTACCTCCCTTGACCCTGTAGGTTGAACTGAATGCCACCTAGTGGTGGTCAAGTGATGGCTAGTTGATGGGTAAAATGTAGAGCTATAACCGGTTGTTCTCGTACTGCAATTTGCCGCTTGGACAACGTCGAGTTTTAATCAGGTCTTTGATCACAGAGTAACAATACAGATACACAGTACCACAAAGTGGTACGTACTGTGTATATCTATTGTTAGACTGAGTTTGGCTTTCCACAACTACTCAACTCTGGAACATATAGCAAAATCAATTGAGGGCAAGTCGCTGAGAACCTGGCATGTGTGCGGTGCCATGGACTCTGTGGCTCAATTTTTTTTAGTTCCAGGTCAACATATTTATTTATGTTTATTTATATACAGTATTAACATTATATGATATATATTATATAATGTTATGCAGTAATTGGTTCCACAAATCAACAACCCTGCAACCAAACCAGTATTTACCCAGGTCTTTTCCCAACTCTAATTTCCTAAAGTCCTTTCCTAAAGGACTGGGCCAGCCAGTCATTCTACTAACTGTATAGTATCACTTACCCTCTTCTGTGATGGTGTGCAGGGCTTCGCTATCCTCTTCTGGCTGGAGGAGTTGCCGTAAGCTTGGTACTTGCTGCCAGGAAAAATAAGATTTTGAATATAATAAGCTTCCTTCTGCGCTGTATCATTTGGATGCTCCCTCAAGTACGATTCAACCGTGTCCTTGAACATCAGTGGTGTCTAGTTTCACAGCATAACATACAACATTGTGCCCCAGGGAATTTGAAAGCATTCCTACAGGATCATGTTGTGCTGAAGGATTTGGTAGAGAAATTAATATATCCAGTCTGCAAATGACTTAAAAGGTTACCATCAGGTGGTTCCAAGGATCAATGTCACTGCGGCCTGGTGTCTGACCAGACCTTTTGGTTGGTGATATGGTCATACCCATGCTATTATTCTCCTGGGTGGGTATTGTGCTGCTACTTTCTGGCAGTCACACTTTGATCTTGGCCAACAGGTCGAGAAACGATCCCAGCTTGGTAATTACTTTTGATAATTACTTCTGGCAGTCAGTGAGGGGGTGATCAGACAGCCAAACTGGTAGTTAGTGAAAGCTCTCATATAACAGTCACCTGTGAAGCCAACTGAAGATTTAAAAAGACTTCATTTATGGTGTGACATCCGTCAAGTCATTTTTGGGCAGAAATTATCAATTTCTCAGAACATTATGACGTATCAGAGCAGCCTAAAAATTCCCTGCAACACTATGTTGCTTGTCACCTTGCTTGACTGCATTATCTATATCAAGCAACATGATGGGATCTTCCTTGAGGAAGCAGCCCACTGTGAGAGCTCAGAATTTTTATTACATGGACTAAACATTTTTAACACAAAACAGAAAAAAACAACTTCAAGGAATTCCACATTTTACCTAAAGGTTACTAAACTGTTGGTAAAAATACTGTACGTAGGACCTAAATGAATTACAATCCCCATTAGCTGCATCCAAATGCAAGATTTACGACCCTAATTAGACATGTCTACTGCAGTGATTACAAAAGCATTAGGGCAAGCAACTCAAGAAAAGTAATGACTTACTTCAATTGCCTTGGCAACAATCTGATTATTGAGATGCTGGACAGCCTTGTAGGCTTCCTCCAGGGAGGTACAGAGCTGTAGCTTGGGCCTCACCGCAGAGATAGTGTCCCGCACAAGGTGCTCAATTTGCCAGGGAAATTCATTTTCTTCATTCCAAATGCTCAGACTCTTTTTATACTGATAGTAATGCTGTCAAATGATATTTACATTTTATTTAAATGAAACAAAACATTTGGAAATTATTATATTTATGTTATGAGTTTTATTTTCAATGTATGAAAGGTATGTTGACCAAAGAATATGTTGGTATTGGCTTATAATACCTGTCATTTGCATATGAAAGGTATTATAAGCCAAAGTAAGTGCTCAGATTAAAACATTTGTAAAATGACTGGAATGTACTATAAAACTATTATATTATTATTAAATTTTATGTTTGTATAACTGAATTATTCCTACATATTTAAGTATTTTCATGAGGGGATAATATCTCTTAATATAGTTGTACACACATGAATGCAGCTGGAAGAAGTTTTCACTTTACTTCAGTAATGAAGATAACAAATTAAAGGGTGAAGTACAAGGCAGTAAAGAAAATGTACACCTCTTGTCAGTGTCTCATTAACTAATGTGCTTGTTGTAGATTTACGTTGTAGATTTAATGTTGTTTGTCTAATATAATTTTACTGGGTGCTGTCTTTATTGAGTCTGGTGGTTAATAATATAAACTGAACTTTAGAAAATAATGTAATACTTACTTGAAAATACACAAGAAAGCAATCAAGACGTCGCTTACTGGAGCCAGAGCTGAAGAACTGCCCACAAGTTTCCAGAAGTGTACATACCAAACGCAAGCGAAACAGGTGTTCTGGCGGATCGTACTCGCTATACATGTTCGGGTCAAAAACTACTCCAAACGAACAGAACAAATAGAGGACCTGGTGTGGATAAAACAGCAGACTCGAGTACATGATTACTACAAATATTTGATGGAAAAATGTATTAAGTAACAATTTAATAGTAAACCTTATTACTGTTTACAAATCCTTCTGAACTACATATACCTATACTTATGAATCTAATGTAAATTCATGTTTCCAATGGTACTTTATTGTATACAGTAAGGAAAGTTACATTATTTAGACAATATAGCTTTTCTATAATTTATTTAAAAGTAAAGTACAGTTAAAAACCACTAATTCAAAATAATTATGACAACCTCTCTCAATGCATCTGGTATTCCATTCAAATTAGATTTTTGGTCAGATCAAAACCTCTTTTGAATAGTACAAATTATAGAACATGTGTGTGTGTGTATTTGAATAAATAAATCATATGGGAAAAGTACATTTTAATATAAAAACTCTAGGGGTATTGAGTGCAATGAAACATTCCTTTTAAAACCAGTCCGTTGGGTGATTCCAGAGTCAGAATATACATGATTAACTGAGGACTCACACTACCCACTTGTATGGGGACAAGTAACAAAATTAATTGACTGACAAATGTTGATAGCTGGAATACAACTTGGCTACAAGTATCTCTGGCAGCTCAACTTGTGTGGAGATCTTATTGACATGTAGAGTGTATACACAAAAAGACAGGAACACACACACTACATTATATCTTATACTGTACAAAAAATGAGCCAAAGATAAATCTAAACCGACTACATAAAATAAATCATTTTACTGTAGGTAATTATCAAAAGAAGGCACAAAATTAGGAAGACTGAAGCATCATCAGTGTTACTGGATATTCAAAAGGCACTAAATATCACCGAGGATGCCAATATAAGAACAAAAACACACAAGGTGAGGAACATCATAGGAATGAGACTTGCCAAGGACTTTGTCGAGGACCATTAGGAAAGCAAGACATACGATCGTCATGAAAACTGAGACATTCCTCAAGGAGGTGCATGGCTAAGTGGGACAACGCAGTTGGACAATAAGGAGCAGGGCAGAGTTTCATTAAATGTCCATGAGTCAAGTGTGTATGGCTAATACGTTAACCTAGCTAAAGCCATTTCTCACTATCTATTACAGTGGTAGGAGGAAAGCGAAGGGGGATAGGTTCCTTTTAAGAGTGCCCAGTTGTAACCACATGTAACCTCAGACCAACGGCCCTGCCAGCAGTCTCGGATTAAGGAATGACTGACTAGGTAGAACTTTGAGTCTGCCTGACTCAAAAGCCAACAATTGTTATCATGACCAGCTCATAGAGAGAACTACAGAAGCCAGACCCTCTATAAACCTTAGGTTGAGCCCCAAAGTGGGAGCCCAGTTCCAAGAGATGGGCAGCTGGCATATGCTAACCAAATAACCCATTAAAAACAGAGGAGGATTGGTTAGGGTAGCTATAGACTAAATAACAAAGACTCCACATTTTCACCGTAAGTGAAACCCAGAAGGGTGGAAATGGCATTCAATTACCCAAAGTTAAGAACGTGAAACAATTCTTAAAGAATATAAAGAAAAGCCAAGCACTTAGGCCCAGGCCTGGCCCTGACTAATGGCAACACATTCCAGTTTCAGAAAAGATATCTCTGGGGCTGAAAGCCTTCAACAAACAGTGGCAGCAAAGACAACTCTGAAACACAGCTGTAACAGATAAGATATGGTACCCCATATAGAGAAGTGAACCCTAAAGCATGGCTCTCCCTCTGCTGCAGTCTCTAAGGTAAAAACAATTTGTTAGTAAAACTTGATTAACCATCGCAGTGTCTAAGTGAACAACGAGTGGACACTAGGCATTCAGCAAGGGTTTTTGGTAATTATGGCTGTAGCTCATTGTGTGGATAACTAATCCATTGTGAAAAACCATAATCAAATTAGATTGTGTGTTGCATCCAGAAATCCATTTCACCAGGATCTGGATTACCAGGAATTAAATCTACAGTATACAGAACAAATCATTTTTACTTTTTTACCTTAAATATAATAGTGCTTTCAATTACACGGTAATTGTAGAGCTCTCCTAGGTACTTCACAGCAGCAACACGTCGCTGATTATACTTGGGGTGATTCACCTCTAAACCAAGGCGAATCTCTTCCAAAATGCCATCCACAACAGCTGGACCCACCCAATCCTAGTTCAAAGTAAACATTGCTTTGAGAAATATATAACCAAAAGTTTGTCATACTTCTACAGTAGTAAATGTGATTATTAAAAAGGCAAAACTAACAATGCTGTAAACTATAAACAATACAGATTTGTGTAACAAAGTTCGTTTAGTATAAAAGTCTTTTCACTGAATTGAGGGTTCCTTTAAATTTAGATTATTAAATCAAGGGCCAACACCACTCAACATCTCCTTCATTCATCATCGATAATTCTTTCTTTACATTGTTACACCCCCTATCCAAGGTTCATAGATCCCACCCTCAAACAATGCCAAGAAGTCAGCTTCAATTACAAATCCCAACAAAGGAAAACACAAAGACAACCACTAACATGGTGAGAGACGAGGCCCGCCACCAGGTTCGCAATACAACGAATATTGTAAAATTTGGCATTCCAGACTGCTGTCAGACATTTCACAATGTAGCCAGAAGTGGGTGGATCTTCCCAGTGCATCTTCCGCATCTGAAAGTAAAATGAAAATGGAATAGAAAGCCTAATAATATTAACTTTCTACATACGATACAAAGAACACAAGTTAAAATCACATTTCTCCATAAATTCGGTCACAATTATTAAGTACCGACTAAGTCAGCAAAGAGCATTCTACAATCATTTCTATTGTCAGTGCTGAAAAAATATACTTCTAAATGCTCTAATGCCACATTTCTTAGTGTCAATCATAATACAGTACTTGATAAATCTCCCAATTATAAAAATCAGACTTAGTAAACATGCAAAGTTTCTGTCTACACCTGACACTATATGCTACCTAAAGCAAGTTTACTGAACGTTATATTATAACTTGGTTATCCGGACCCAACTCGCAATTTCCCTACTTGCCACATCCACTGACCACCACAAGTTTGCAGCACCCAAGCCCACACCAGATCACCAGTCTTAAGTCCTATCACATTCTACTTAATACAAAGAAGAAACTGTACACACAGTATAATTGAGGATTCAAGAGAATGAAACGCTGAACTTAGACAAAGTGAAGCCATTCCCTTACTTAAAATAGAAAGGTGCTTGTCAACCATGAGGACTTCAAGATCTATTACTGAAACCAAGAGGCATAGGCTGAGCTAAATTTGAGCAGAGCAGGGACAGGTTCACACACCCAGGCCACATCTCTTAATGAAGAAAAGCTTCAATTCCCACCTAGCTCAAAAAGCATAAGTCTGGGAAATGTTTTGGAGTACAGGAACATCGTTCATTACTAGTGAAATGATAAGCAAGATTTTAAGACAAAATGAAGAAGCATCATATTCAAACAGAGCAGGGAATAGACAATATCCCAGTGATATGTGCTGTCCAGGCTGAAAGCCAACTCACACTAAGGGTTCACCACAGTCTGGAAGCCAACTCACACATAGGGTTCACCACAATCCAGACCAAATCCTCAAGCACCACCTCAGGCTGCAACCCCCGCCTTACATAGGGAAGACTAGGCACCAACCCTCAAGCCCTGCCACAGCAAATTCAAACCCCTGGATATTGCCTGAAGAAAAGGTCTTTAGCACAGGACAATAGACTCACTAGGATGGAAAGGAATACTTGCCTCAGAAACCTTATGAGAGCTTCAGGAGTCGCTAAGCTTCACCAGACCAACCTTTTAGGAACAAAGGACCCCAAGTGTCCATGGTTTCTCTTGGGGAGTTCTCCCTCTCCCCCAAGTTTGTTTTGTCCCCAAAAAGGTAGTTCTCGTATCTCCGAGTCTGTGTCTCAGCTTTTACAAAGTGCCTACCCTGTTCAACTGGAGCACATCTCAGGTGTTCTTCATTTTGTTCAGAGGTGCCCTTCTGGTTTCTGGGTGTTTGCCCTATTCCTCCAAGGATAAAATGTGTGGCAGGAAAATTGAAGTATAAATGAGAGTCTAAACATGAGAATGGCACAAAAGATGTTGCAAAAATACCTCACCAACTTAATGCCATGACACAAGACATTCCTGCACGTTTTAAGAATATAAATTTGTAGAAACTCCACAAAATGCCCCTGTCCCAAAAGAGCAGTTTCAAAGGGAAGAACAAATCTTACTTGTCTCAAAATTTTCTCTGTATTGGACTTGCAAAGGTCATTGTAGAGAAGTTTGCGTATGTACTGGTGAATAGGTGGGCGCTCTTTTTTGGTAGTCTCTGGGCCAGAGTCTGGTGGGTTTACATAGAAGTATGCATTTTCAATCATTGTGTTGTACCTGTCAAAGAATGAAGATAAAATATGTGATGCATTATTGCAGATATTCATATATTTACATAAATAAAACTATTAAATATCGAGTGAAATTAAATGCCCCTTCCTGAGCAGCACGTTAGTAGCTTCCCCATTTCTTATGCACTGGATGTGTCAAGATAGTGACAATGTGCCAGGCTCTCAGTGATGCTTGTAGGAATCACTTGTTTACTCTTAAAATGCTTTTATGCTCTCATACAACATGAAAAGCAATTCACTTATGTGCAGTACTCCTGAAGAACAGAAAAACAAAAACTATTGTGGTGTTTGTATGGCATTTTCTCTATTTAGTTTTAGCAAGCTATCCTGATGGATAGTATCCTCTGGATGACCAGCAAAATACCACTGGCTGGATAACCAGCATTAAGTTTTTGAATATTGCTGATATCTAGCATCCAGTTATTCAGCACACTTACTATCCATATCATCTCAATAACACAAAATATATGATGTATTTTCATATAATGCTCACCTGGGATCAAAGGCTTTTACAGTCTTTTTTCTCATCATCTGCTCAAGATAGATCTTAGTGCGATGGTGAGAATCTGGAATTCTGATAAAAAACACAAAATTAAGAAAACAAAAAATGTTGAAGCTGATGAAATCCACAATTCACAATGCACATAAACTATCAGTAGTTGAAGGGAACGACTGAGTACTTAGATACCATATTCCTTAGTTCACCCATCAGTAAATGGATTTGCAAAAGTCGGGCAACAGTTGTGGGGTTGTACCCTGGGTGAGAGATCAGTTATGAGCCTAGAGGGACCTCAATAATCCTTACAGGTATCTTGTCCCTGAGAATGAGACCCATGCCAAATGGGGTTGAGTAAAAGGGCAAGATAGAGCTATGAAAAAAAAGCTGCAGTGGGGACAAGACAATGATATAAGAAAAACATAAAACTAATCACATGGAAGATGTTGCCATCTCCTACCACAGTACAATGTTCTTTACAACAATTTCATTAATTTATTATTTTATAATATTTATTATATATAATAATAATAATAATATATAATTCTATTTTAAAAATAATACATGTAAAATAAGTATGTTTATTTAAATAATACACATTATCATTTTCACTGTCTTTGGTATATGGGAAAAGTTCTAATTTGACCATTCTGCCAGAGCATAAAGAAATTTACCGGGTATAAAGAACATAAAACATTACCGTATCACTGTACTAACTTCTCACCTATAGAGAAAGCGGCCACAGGTCTCCAAAAGGTTGCATGCCATTTCAATATGGTGATGATTGAAGTCCTGTAGCAACATGCGTAAACACAAGAGCGCCTCAGTGCGAGGGAAGACTCTAAACTTGACTAGTTCACCAATGAACCGCACAACCTTGATCTTTGACTCTATGTTTATCTGATCCTGGAGAACACAACAAAAAGTTAATCAAGTTAAACAAAAAAAATCAACTTTATAAATCCACTAATTGAGTCAAACAAATAAGGTTTTGAATATAGATGAAAAAGCTCCTGAGATTTTTTTCTATCTCTATTCACTTCCTGGGCTACTCTATCACTTCCTTTGGCAACATTCCACTCCCCCAGGGACACTGCAGAGTCCAGCCAAGGTCATGACATTGTGAAATCCTCGACACAGTAGGGATATTTTTAAATGGTTCCTACCCAGCCACACAAGGGGAGAGGGTAGTATTGGAAATTTCTTAATACAGTCTTAGATAACCTTCAGAAGGTACATTCCTCTGCACTAAAACATCTTCTCTACTCAATATTTGCAAATTGGAATACAGAATTTGGATTTATTTTTTAATGCTGTTACTGCTTTAACCAAATATTATCTGACCCCAAGTGTCAGTTATCTCAGAGGTGCACAATTCTTATGTAATTAATTTGTTACTACACAGTACAAGGGTAATTATTGTCAAATCTTTATATGTTAAATAAAACATAGCAATAAACATCTGAACTGAATATAAAATAATTATAAATATCAATATGAAGTTCACTACCACTTCAGAGGTAGCATACCATACTATACATGTGAGCTAAGCCCAATAAACAAGTTGGCCACACAGCATACTCATTTATATTTACCTTTTTCCGTACTTGATACTTAAAGTCCTGTCGCAACATGTTGACTAGATCAGTGGCCAGGTCGGGCATCAGAGGCTGGAGTGTGGCCACAAGACGTGAATAAAATGGAAGTAAATCTAGTCTTGTCCTTGGCACCAGAAACAAAGCTCTGTAACATACATTAAATATTACATCGATTAAGTCACGTAACAATGCAGTACTGTATATGAAGACTAAGCAATTACCCCTCATGTTGTTTCTGCGTCACAAGCAATACTACAAGATAAACTTTCTGACAGTTTCATAATTTCTAAAGCAATTAATAAGGACATCATATGTCAATAAAATCTGTATAACTAGTAGACAACCATTAGCTTTTCACAAACTCACAAGAGCTACAGCAGCAAGAGGCTTAGTTTGCCAGTAGTGCAAAACGAGCACTTTGCACTCATCTCACCTTCACATGTCCAACTAATTTTGTTTGTTTTTGTTTGTGGTGCAGGTCAAGTTCCTTCTCATTGTACAATGCAATGTTGGCTTCAAATACAGGTCTCCGTGGTGTAGTGGTAAGACACTCGCCTGGCGTTCCGCGAGCGCTATGACATGGGTTCGTATCCTGGCCGGGGAGGATTTACTGAGC
Source organism: Procambarus clarkii (assembly GCF_040958095.1). Lineage (NCBI taxonomy): Eukaryota > Metazoa > Arthropoda > Malacostraca > Decapoda > Cambaridae > Procambarus > Procambarus clarkii. The sequence goes on along the minus strand of NC_091218.1, from coordinate 20,751,008 downwards.
GCAAGTTCCTTAACTGTAGCCTCTGTTTAACGCAACAGTAAAATGGATGGATGAAAAAACGATTCTTCGCGGCAGGGGATCGTATTCCAGGGACCTGTCCGAAACGCTACGCGTACTAGTGGCTGTACAAGAATGTAACAACTCTTGTATATATCTCAAAAAAAAAGAAAAAAAAAAAAAAAAAAAAGAAGTTGTGCCAGTCAAGGCTTCAACAGGCAGCAAACCCGCGAAGACTGCAGAGGTAATAAAGTGTTCAGTGTAAAGTGTAGTGTAAAGTGGCATCCAAAGAGAGTTGTGTGTGTGCATTTATTATCAAGTGAACAACACACAGGATTCTAATATTACTAAGGCTAATTCTATGATTTGTAATTATTTTTCAAGAAATGAAACTTATATAGTGAGAGACAACAAAAAAGGCAGCGAGTAAAGCTAGGGTGAAGGGGGGTGTTGAGGCAGCATGGGGTGCGGTACAGGCCAAACAGTCACCGCAGGCTGGCTGCTTACGAAGAAGACCAGCGTATTTAATAAATTAATGAGAATTACCGAGTAATATTTGTACACTGACGGCTAGCTTAGTAGCTTTTAAAACTGCCATGGTATTAAGTAAAGACATCCCCTCAATTTTTGCAGTATTGTAAAATATTGATTCTGTGGTACATGGGTAAGGACTTGTATACCAAGTTTCAAAAGTGCACAGTTAAATTTTGGGGGGTCTAGTATGCGAGCTTAGTACAGATCATCAGATGATTTACTAGTCTCCCACTTTCTCTACAGTGTTGTCAGGCTCTCACACACACCATTTCTCTCGAGTTACATACCTACTTTCAGATATTTTTGCACCACCACACCCTCTAAAACATACTAGACTTTACAGTCACACATACAATACATAATAAAGCAGATAAAGCATTAATGTTACTAGGATAAAAACCCACACTTGTTTGTATATGAAATTTATGTAAGGAATTACACCGGGTCTTTTGCACTCTCCCGAGTGCTTTATCAAGGTCCGAGTGTGAGATTAGGACGAGACTTACATCTCAACGTGTGATCATGTTGAGATGTAAGATTTAATGCGAGATGTAAGTCTCGTTCTAATCACACACTCAGACCTTGATAAAGCACTCAGAAGAGTGCAAAAGATTTGGCGTAAATTCCTAAAACAAATTTCACATATACACAAGTTTGGGTTTTTGTCCTATGTTATTATGTCTGTAAGAAGACATTACTAATTAATGTTAAAAAATAATTGTTCCATCCTATATGGATAAAAATGGAATGGAGTTAACAAAGGAAAACCCAGTATTGAATATAATGAAGTATCTCTTTTTGGTAGAACCCCAGTGGTTCCCAGAGATTGCTACATTCTAATGGGTCACATTAGTCATTGGAGTTCTGTTTAGCCTACTAGGGACCCGAGCTAGAACCTGGGACCCCACCCTCACTGAGGTACAGAGACCGAGTGACAATCTACCATCCTACTAGGATGTCATCCTTCTGCGAAGCATAATGGCACCAATGAGCAGAGAAGGAACTTGCAGAAGGTAGCTCAACGGCCCAAGAATCAGACTCTACCAATGACCTACCTTGAATAGGAGGCGAAGCTCAATCCTACCAGACTACCTCTGATAAGTGAGGACAAAACCCCGAAGAAACAACAGTGGATTAACCAGATGACAGGAAAAAGCCGCAGCAGACAATCCTTGGGAAACGGCATCCTCGGGAAAGAGGAGATGCGAAAAAAGGAGAGGCAGACTATAGGGTTAAGGACCAAGCTGAATCTTAAGGTCTGGCCAACGGAGACTATCTACACACATGAGATGAGCCAAGTAAAATGCCGCAACCTCCTCCCAAAGGAGAGGAGTGAGCATCTTGGGCAAGGCCATTAAAGCTGGAATCGCAGGCCACAAGGCCTCCATACCCAGGGTAAAACTAAGTGACTTCACATACTCATGGAGCTGCTCAGAGAACCCTTCCACAAGAATCGAAACACAAAAGACCACCGCTAAGTGTGTACACACCTTGTAGTCATCTGCAATAAGAGTCCCAGACAGCAAAGACAGCTGCACATTATAGCTGCCATTTGCTTGAGGAGTGCTGGAGCAAACAGGTAGTCCCCGAGTGAAGAAAAAAGGGGCTTGCCCACAACAGACTGGATCACTACACTTAGTAGTAACCAACCCAACATCAGCAACAGAACTGATCAGAGGAACCAGCTGTGTGCAAGGGGCCAGGGCACTTGGTGGTGGCTATTGGTACTAATGTATTCAAGCTAGTTTTGAGTGAATTTATAGTTCCGTTTTAATCATTTGCAGAGTTGCTTGGTGGTTTTGAGGCTTTGTTTTCTTTGAACCTTACAGTTGTCTGTAAAGCTTCACTGACTTTTTGGATGCTTTTCCCAGTGAGGTGGCAGACTGTCACTCACTCCCTGTGCCTCTGTGAGGAGGCCAGGTTCTGGCTCTGGTCCCAGGTATTACAAACAACTTCTGTAACTGATGTGACCCATTACAATGAAACAATCTCAGCAAGATAGCTTCTGGGAGCCACCAAGGACTCCCCCAGAAAAAAATGGCTGCAATTGGGCTGCAATGTCCTAACACTGACTGTAAAGTTGCATAATAGTTAAAATGCAGGTTTGCTTTTACTTTTGGTATTTGACTTAACACTTTCGCTCACCCCGCGCGCCACCCCTCAACTGTGCGATATGGGACCCAGGGTGTCACGGGAGCGCGCGTAAATTCTGAAAAGTGTATACTCTTTTCAACTTTGTCACCTTAATTCTCGTCCTACGAGATTAAATTTGGTATCATTGTGTTCGCAATAGAATTCTCTACAGCACTAAATGCATATAAACTCCAAACGCCCGGCTAATTACCCGCAGCAAACAGAGAAAGTGCGAACGAGTTACCCAGGAGCGCGCAAACGCGATAAAATGTTTTCACTATTTTCACTCTGGTCACCTCAATTTTTTTCCTAGGTCTTTCATTTTGGTCTCAATGGGTTCGCAATAGAATTATCTAGAGGAACATTAGCATATAAAATATAAAACCTGGTCACACTCCAACCGCCGACGAGTTGAAGACGGGCCACGCGTTAGCCGCGAGTGAGTGCTCAGACGCCTTCCAGCTACACTCCCAATTCCCTCTCTTTTCAAGCCTTTCTTTCGCAATTTTCTTCCTGGAAGGGCCTTGTTCATGATCACTATCCATCATGGAGTAAGGGTAGATAGTTTCTAAAGCCGCAGTAAGAAATATAGCCACGGAAAATAGCCGAAATGTTCACACGTTTGAGATGCGAAGGGAGGCGACATTGGTCACAACAGTGGAGCGAAAACAATGGGCCCACGGCATGTGCCAAGCCACCTGAGGGCCACGAGGCTCAAAGAAAATGGGAAGACATCGGCGCACATTTTAAAACCAGTCCCAAAAAAATTGGATAAAAGCCTGATTTTTGGCGATTATTTAAAGTGGATGACGCAATGCTGCATCATCCGCGGTATTACCGACAGTAAACGGATGACGCAATGCTGCGTCATGCCCGGGCGAAAGTGTTAAAAGCCTAAGAACTGAATCCCAGGCTCCAAGAATTCATCACTATCCCGACCACCATATTTTCTGCTATGGGTAGACAGACACTTCCCAGGAAAGGATGGATAAATATATGAACAGAGGGACAAGATATAGAGTAATCCCCCAACTTCTCATACTAACTCCCACACTCATTAGGATCACAGGACACTTGTACCAACAATAATCAAAATCAGATACAGTACTAGCAACTGATCAAACTCAAAATGCAGAGGCCTGCTAGTGTTTACCTAACTAATTTTTTCCTGCTTGGCTTAGTGTTAAATCTGAGACAGAAATCCATTGCAGAATTGTCAATCAGGTCTCTGTTGATGCAGTTGGGAAGAGCAGTGAGGAAGGCATCTAGTAACACCTTATTAGAAGATGGTCCTGTGCCAGTCAAGCTGTCATCTTGTTCCTCCTCTGGTGGTAACTCGGGCGGCAACACTTCTTCAGTGTCTTCTTCATTTGTTTCCATAACTTCCAGCTCTTCCTCCTCTAAAGTCTCATCTACTTCTTCTGTTGTAATTTCTTCAGCCTAAAAAAAAAATATATATATAAAATTCTTCCACAGCTTCCAGCGAGAATTGTTAAAATTATCTCGGTTGCCTAAACAACCTACAATTGCACAAGATTTGTTAAGTAAGTAGAGTGCTTATACATCAGTGACAAGGGAAGGGAGATCTAGTTCTTTATACCTTGTCAGTGATAAATGCTCCATTATGGGTGGTCTCTGTACGTTCCTGGAGCTTAAGTCACAGTACCACAGGGACTCCCAACTGTACTAGGGCCCCAAGACTTAAAAAGATATACAAAAGCCATGACCAGGAGCTAGCTCTCTCACAGAAGTAAGAGGAGCTTGGTAATCAAAGATTGAATCTAAAATTAAGGAAGCTGCATATAGGTCACAGGTATAATATACAAACATTTGTCTCAAGACAGAAATGAAGTTTAGTGGCATAGAGAGCTGGACAGGACAAGGAGAGTCCATCACTAGTATCATCATTACTAAAGATCTATGGATGACAACTCGATATTCGTAGTCCAAGCTCACCAGAGGGAGCACAGACAACTTATCATTATGAAAAGGCTGATGGATATCAGCCAAGGATATCTCCCAGCACCAGTTGGATATATTCCTTTCCCAAAAGAAGCTGGATAAAAGAAAAGGAGCATCACTCATGCCCAGGAAACCGAGTACCCAATGACATGCCATACAGTATATGCTTTTCAGGTACTGAAGTCCTGAAAAGTACACATTTCTACGGCTTTTATATGACATAAATGGTTTATTTGTACTTTTTACACTAACATATAAATGTGATGTGTTGCACAATGGCAGATGCATAAAATCTTTAAGGTCATTGAAATACTGGACAAGCCATTATACTGTATATCACTTAGTAACCAACTCAAATCAGGTCACACACAAGAATAATACTTACAGGTACAGCTGTGGGTTTCTCAGAATCACTGTACAAGATGGAAGGGATAAGAGCTTTGAGCTCGGGGAAGTTTTCATAAAATGCTCTAGTATCGTCATCCTCCCAGAGCACGGCTGTCCCTCCTTCTGGTATCTCTCCACCCTCGCCCATTCCCATATCACACAAACCTAGATCATCTCCTTGAGATTCTGTAAAATGCATATTGGAAATGTATTATTAATGAAAAAAAGTTTTTCGTCAACATTATAAATATTAATACAGTACCAGTATTATTTCAATAGGAAGTTTTACTTTAAGAATGCAATAGCTCTAGGCCCACAGGAACCCAGGAAGGAGCAAAACCCAAAGCTGAATCTAGGCCCTTGGAAATACTGTAGTCTTAAATCCAGAGATTTTGTGACCCAAGCAGGATAAAATGTCACTACACAAAAATTCCACATATTTTTCTATACTGTATTATAAAGTCCCTCCACTCAGGAGTATTTTCTCTGCCTTCCTCAATATATATGCAATCTATTTTTCCTAGTCAAATACACTTCACAAGTAATTCATCTAAATGAGCCTCTCAACAAAAAGGAGTTTCTTGGTAAGATGAGGAGCACAGAAGAGATGATCTTGCATTTTTCTTTAGCTAATACATTTATAGTAAGCATGGCAATACCTTTCAACAGTCCAAAACAGGGCACATAGATCATAAATGTGAAATGGACAGCTTTACTGGCTTCCAAGGAAAGACATAGGAAATAACTAACTGTCTTCTGGAAGCTCAGGCAAGTCTTCATCAAGCAGCTCAGCCATCTGCTGGGCATTGGTTAGAAGTTTGCTTAGTCCAGTAGAGAGGTTGTCAGCCAAGTTGATACGATCAGGGCTCAGCTCTCCTCGAGTCTGCAATAGCCGACGGTTTTGCTGCTCAACCTGCTGCAGTTCCTAAAAAATCAAAAGCCGATATCAGTGACATCTTGTATTCAACTGAATAATTATTATAATGGGCTTCAACCTCTGAGACAAATTGTCATTTAGCTCTGTGCACAGTCATACAATTTATTTTGTATTATAAATATCATATGACACACAAACAGATGAGGGTATCATGATGAATGGAAAAAAGCAGTACTCCAACATAAAGTATGTCACAATACTGTACTGTATTTCAAAGCAACTACAAATTTCCTGAATAATCCCCCAATACTATAGATAAATGTTTGTTCAATACTCTAAGGCTCAAACCGTACGGTATATAAAAAATTATCACTCAAGGTTTTGGCAAAATGCATTTTTCTATTTTAAGGGAACCTGCAGAGACAGACATGCACATAAATGGTTCACAAAAAAAACCCACCAACAATGTTAAGAAGAAAGAGGGAGTGAAAGGCAAAGGAGGAGGGAACATGTTCTAGAATTATTTTGTAAATTAACATGAATTATGAAGTCAAAATTACTTGAGTTAAATACAGTAATATAATACAGATTAAAATGCCAGATATTGTCACATTAGTGGGGACAAAACTGGAAGACAAAATTTCAAATGAGGAGGCATTGCTGAGGAGTTATGCTCAAGAATATCAGTGAAGGCACTACAGTCCATGCTTACTGGTGGACAGTAGTGCCTGCAGTCCAACAGCAAGCAATACAGACTAAAGAAGAGCTAGATGACAGCTTAGAGAGGCCTTATGATGATCATGAGATAGTAAGAGCACAAAGCTAAATCATGATTGTTGATACTAGGTAACTTTGATTTCAAATCAATAGACTCGAAAACCTATGAAGCCAGAACAGAGAACATTAACCAATGGACTGCGCCGGCCGAGAAAACCCGTTTTGTTGGAAACTGCGCGAGCCAAGAAAACATCATATTATTTCATACCCATTCAAAACACACACGCACTTGGTTGGGTACGAAATGGGCTCCTGGGATCTCCAGCAAGATGCAGCCATCTTTGAAAAAATTCCCAGAATGCTCTAGGGCTGCTGGCTGGCTTCGTTTCGAGTGAGCAACGGGTGGCGCACACACCACTGTGTCCCAAACACCTGTCCAATGCAGTGTTGAAAAATCGCTCTGTTGTTGAAATTCAGACCTTATTGTTTGAAGAACATAAGGGTCATGATATCGATGAAGCTATTCACAATAAGGACCTAACACAGGGGTCGGATGCAAGCGATACAGCACCGATAAGGACAATACAGCAAGCACATCCAGTAGTAGCCGAGTGCCAACCTTGCTCACCCATGTTATCTTCAATTTTTATAGACGATACATAGATGAATCGTTTTCTGGGTTCGTGATGATGCATCTGGTAAAAGTAGCATAGATGAACAGTGTTAGCGGCTTCCATGGTAGTTTTCCATCGATCTCTTCCAGAATATCTGAATTTCTCCCAGAATACCCGAATCTCCTCCAGAATACCTTACAAAGTGATCTTTTTCTATAATCCTTTCAAGACTACCCTACACTTCACAAGCTTAGGTACTAAAGCCAAGGGTGTACGCAAGTGTGTTATTTGCATGCACAAAGAAACAAGAAGCGAAAATCTGTTTGTACCTGGTGCATCAAGAGCAAAGTCGCGCTGTGCACCATGGACTGTTTCTTTGATTATCACTCATTTCTGAAGTACTGAGTGTGTAATATAGTGTGTGAAACTGTACATGATGTAATATTAGTGAATTTTGAACAAGTAATATTGCAACAATAAACATTTATTGTGGACACATTACCGACATGTATCACAGTTCCATGGAACATTATGAACGTTCTATTGTATAAATATTGTCAAGGACACATATATGCATCAGATATGATACAAAAAAAACATTAAAAAGCATTAAAAATTCATAGAAATATTATTTGTAAATATAATTGTGACAACTCGCGAGGCTTGAATGACCCGCACAACCGTGTCTGGGAGCTTCACACACACAGGCAACCAGCCCGTGATGATGTCACACACCACTGTGTCGACGTCCCCACACCCAAAGTACGTGGAATTTTATATTTGTCTTTACATGTAAATGTTCAGGGAAGAAAATTTATAATTTTACAAAGAATTTTTTTTCTATTTTTTTATAAATACTTAATTTTCGGTGCTCGGGGAGAATTTCACTATAAATGTGACACATCACAGAGGTTAAGGCCGATTAATTTGGGAAACTCATCCGGGGGACTCATATATCAATATGTTAAACAAGCTATGAGAATGAGGAGAGGATTTTCTATTAATGCTGGAGCAAGACAAGAAGATACATTTGACATTGAGTATCTTCCTCCATTGGAAGAAACTATGTCCCCTTGGAAATCAATTATGCAATGCATTATAATCTAGAAGAGAATGGTGAAAAGGGAAATAGTGTAAAAACTTGATTTCAAGAGCGGATGCTGTTATTTTCTGGTTTTGCATTTACCAATACCATATTTTCTATTGGAAATTGGATTCAAATTTTATTTTATTTTAGTGTTAGTATAAAGTTAATCGTATACTGTATTGGAAAAAGCCAGTTCTTTTTGTACTATAATTGTTTTTTATTTTTGCCTTAATTTAGAGCTGTGAAGCAGTGCCACAGCCAAAAACATTACCTTATTCAAACCCAGGATAACTATAATTCAAAAGAATGGAACACACGTTTAATGAAATAAATGGCTATTAATATAGAGGTACACAAGACAACTACACTGCTTATAAATTATCCAATAATCATTTGCTAAGGAGGTTGGTTACAAGTATGTATGCTGCATCATCATTATAGAGCATAAAACAAGTGTTGTGAAGGATAGCCTTACACATACAAAACCTGATATATTTTACCTTGTGATCATAGAACAGATGTTTTGTAAGGGAGAGGAAATAATCTTTAATCAGGGTTCTAACATTCTTCTGTCTCTCACGAGGAAGAAAGTCACTTTTGGGTACAGCCATCTGTGTGTGAAGACACGATAGTATTATTATGTTACTAAACCATGACAAAAGGAAGCAAACTAGAAATATGCTTATGAAATTTTCTTTTGCATGACAATACTTTGTCTAGAACAAACAAAACACTAAACTCGCATAACATATATGAAAAGGTGTGACATCACATTTTTTGTTTCAACTTGTTATACTAAAACATTATTGTCTTTTCATATTTCTAATGTGTTGGTATAGTATTAGTTCTCTCTATATTTATGAAAGGATGAGTGTGGCTTTTGAGAGAGAGAGAGAGAGAGAGATTGTTATTTGAGTCCCGTGTCTCACAGAAATCATCTCTTAAAAAATTGTACTAGATAAAAAAAATCTGCAAAAGATACCTTAAAATAGGGCTCAATAAGGCTGTCTTTACATTTCACTCAGCTTGCCTTAATGATTACAAGGAAATATTTATTCCCTCTGCTTAGACCACTGTTGCATTAACACTAATATCAGTTAAGCTCATATGTTGCACTATTAGTCACATTGTGTTGCTGAATGTACTGACCTGGAACTGGTCTGCAAGGAGTCTAATTTTCCTCGGCACCAACCCCATGTAGTCTTCCCCACAATGTCGGCAGAAGGTAAGCAACACTGAAATGTTCTGATGCTCCTCCTTGTCCGATGTAACCAATGTTGTTAATACATTCCCTGGAGCCATTTACAAGATATATTATACATTCTGCACATACATTATTTCTATTCCCACCTTCATGGAGAGGGGGGGGGGAGGAAACCAGGCATCAACTCAAATGAAAAAAAGGAAAGCAATATGCTGAAGTAAGAGGATTATAGAAGTTAAATAGTACAGAGCTGAAAATATCATCAATTAATTATATAATTCACTCTACAATATATAGCACTACAGATAAACAGAAACTAGCAAACCAACAGTAGTCCTTCACAGGAGCTCCCCACCACTTCTCAAGATCAAGGGCTCCTCATGACATACATTACTACAGTATATATATACAAACTTACTCCCTTCTAACAAACCACTCTCACCTAGATCTATTCCTTGGCATCCTGTGTGCTATCCACACTCAATCACTCTCCAATCCTCACACCCACTACCCACGTCTTTACACACCATGTCAATCCTCCTAATATCCAACCTTCCTTACCACCTCCTACCCTTAAATAACTTGAATAAACTGTACTCTCGTCAACAGTTTACTGTCATCTATTTGTTCATGTCCAAATCACCTTGGTATGCTCCCCTTTAATTTTGCAGTTCATTGATCTTCACAGCAATCTCTCCGTGACAATTTCATTCAACACTCCACTAATACATCTTTTAAGTACCTATAATTCATTTATGGTGCTTAAACTCTTGATTTTTCACATTCATACCACAGTATTGTCTCAACTATAAATAAGAGTAGATAATACAACTTCTTCATGCAGCTTTGTTTTTGTTTTTAACTAAGACTAGAGTTCATATGGTCTGTCAAATGACATGCATAGTGAAACTGCAAGCAAGAGCTGTTATCCTACCTCAGCTCATCTGAAGATTGGATAACTCTGAATACATCACTTCCTATATTGTTTATAGTAGCCAGAGGCTTTATTTCACCAGCATTCCTTCCCTGACTGACCTTACTCTCAACTTTAACTGCATAAAAGTTATTATTAATAATTATTATAATTTAGATCATGTACTTTTTATACAATCTAAACCCCAAAGAAGCCCAAAGTTCCATTTTCTCTAAAAAAAATTTAAGGCTTAGGAATACATTGGAGCAGCCTAATATCACTGTGTTACATGTTTTACAACTTTTGAGTTTATTAATTTTCTGTGATGAAAAACTGCATGAACTGCATTTACAAGCTATCACAATAGATGTTAACCAGAAATGTACTAAATAGCATTTTTTTTTTAAGGGTAGGGGTTTACATTAGCAATTGAGGAAGGAATTATAAGTGATAAAAGGATTTATCACCAACTTATTTCAAATATATTCTACCCCAAACTCCCATAGCATGAGTGAGGAATAATCAGTTTCAGAAAAATAAATAATTATACTGTAATAATAAACTACAATAAAAATACATACTGGGAACCAGTACACCTTTCAAATCTTAAGTGTACGGTACTGCAACTAACCTAAAAGAGGAAGACCTTCCTTCGGTGCAAATATGCCAGCAGCAATAAGTTCAGCATACAGCCGGAGATCCACTCGTAGCTTACTCATGTTACTGTTCTGGAGAACCCAACCAAATAAGTCTCAGTAACCCTTTATTAGAAAACAATATAAAAAGTCAATTAGATCTTTTGACTTATAAGATTCTCTATTATCTACTTTTAAAATTATATTTGAAACTTTAAATATATTTTCTTACACTACAGTACAAGCCTCGGTTTCCTATTCCAATCAAGGTCAGAAAACATATAAGTGGATCTCAGGTAAATAAATTCAAGTACCTGTACAGTACAGTATATGACAAAAAAAAATCATCACTACTCAATGTGTTACTTTCACAGTTTGACAATAAATTTAACCAAACTTCCAGCTTAAATTTTGACCATGATGAATGAATTAAAAAATATTAAGCTATACATACTTTTTCCTCTTTTTTCGGAGAGAGGACCTTGTGCCAATTCTCCAACAAAGTTGAAGCAAAGTCATGGTATCGCTGGTGAAGGAGAGAGCACAGGTGAACTGCAGTATTGATGTCCGACATCTTCAGCTTTGCTTCGACCACTGCCTGGGCAACCTCGCTTACATACTTTGTTAAGTTAAGACTTTGAAGGTCTCTTATCAGGGAATCATGCTGGCTTTCTGTCAAGTTTTTCTGTGAAAGCAAGCTATAATTAGTGAATTATCAAGTAAAGATTTTTAGAGAAAGTTTAGTTTATATTTTTTTGTCAAATAATCCGATTGGCATAGAAATTTAACAGAAATCTTTATTATGTTGCCTGCCTAAGCCACCCAGATTATACATGCTTGAATATTCTAACCACAGAGATATATAATTATGTATTGTATTGTTAATTTATTCAGTACACAATTCCAAGTACTGTACACAATAAACAGTTTCCCATAAAATACAATATGCAATTCCCAATACAATACACAATTTCAAATACGATACATAATTCCCAATACAATACATAATTTAGAAAACATCACACAATTAAAATAATAATTGTAAGAAATAACTAGTTTTAATCAAGTGCAAGGAAAGAGCTACAAGAATCTTTATTCAAGTCTTACCAGTTCACTTAGAGAGAAAATATAGAACACTTACCAGTTTCTTAATGAATGCCGTGTTCTTCTTCAAGCTTGAGTCTAGGATAGCAGTGTTCAGTTCTGGTCGATCTTTTGCCATTGCCAAATTCTGTATTCTAAGTTCAGCCTTCTTGATCAGCCTCTCCTCAGCCTCTTGGATATAAGCCAGAAGGAAAGTCTGGAAATAAAGAGTGCATAATTAACAAGACTTAAATGTGACTGATAGATGCTGTGAGCAGATGAAGAAAAAAGAATAGACCTGCCACATTTTTCTGTCACAAGCAACACCCTAAGTGATGAATTTTCACACTTTTCCATCACAAGCAACACCCTTTGGAACACTACAATTACCTAATACCTATATATACATAGTATATTTATGGAGATATCAGCCATTGCTATCACATGGTTTAATCACAGGAAAAAAAATAATAGCTTACACGATCCTCTTCCTGCTTCTTCATTTCTTCTTCCTCGCGTCTTCTGGTTTCTTCCTCTTCCCTCTTCTGTTCCAGTTCTTCCTCTTCTTGTTTGGCTTGAGCTGCTGCTGCTTCTTCCTCTTTCTTTTTTCTGTCTTCTTCTGCTTTCTTTTTTTCAATTTCTTCTTGTCTCTGGGTCTCAAATGCTTGTCTCTCCTTTACAGAATCTTCCTTCTCCTCAGCATCTAAACATTTTAAAATATAATTGTAATACACATGTATGTGATACCTCATTTCTTCTGCATAATTAATAAATGCTTAACAAAAAAAAATGCAGAAAATACCAATACAGTAGTTACAAATTTAAATAAATATATATTTATATTTAGCTTGTATTTTATTGAAAATTGTGTTATTGTACAGTTATCACATCTCCTGCTTCCCAAACTATTTCTAACTTATTAAAGTAACCCTTTAATAGAAGTTTGCACACCCTTTCTATCTTGAGACAGGTAATCATCTGGAGACCAATAACTTTACCCACGGGGTACATGACCATCTTCGATTTCCTTGAAATTACGACTTATTACAGTACGTACTTAGTTTGTAAGCCTAGTTTAATTTTGTTTCCCATGCAAGAACCCAATCATTCGTGTATAGATTTTTAAATCAAGTTTAAAATGCTAAATTTTATACAGTATATAAAAAATTAGAAACAATTGTTAGCAGCAGCTATAAGCTAGGTGTTCTTAATCTGTGCACTAATAAATATTTATAAGAGTAAACAAGGTTCTTATTATAACAAGACTAGCAAATATTTAAATATGTACTTATTTCTAAAAGCTATTTTCTTTTTCCCTAACTACATAACAGTTTTTAGCAAGGCTAAATTTAAAAGCTACTTATATATTGGATGTATTTCCATTCAATAATTATCTAGATAATAATCTCTGATTATGTCCAATAATTATGCAGATATATACACTTCCAATACCCATTTTAATTCATATTTGGTAAACACAAATTAGTCTAGCCTTTGGATCAAGTTTACAATCTCTGATTCCCAAACAAGAAGTTAAACCAGAAGAAATAGGCCTCTATGACCTGTAGAACCACAGAGCTTTTATTCCCAGAATTCATAACAAAATTATTAGTTGAATAACAATTAAAATTAGGCATTACAAACTCTTCGGTGCTATTTCATGTTCCACAGAATAATGTGAAGAATTAACATTTTCCAAACGTATGAAGGCCAACCTTTAGAAGGGTACCCCACACTTCTGCTGTTGGTGCGCTTCCTCTCCCGTTCTTCTCGTTCCTTCCTCCAGCTCTTTCCACCTCGTCTCTCTCCCTTTCCTCCTTCCATGCTTCCTTCACTTATCTGCTTGCTTATTAAGTTCCTAATTCACTGAAGAAAAAATAATTTATTATGTAAATTGCATCTTTAAATACTGTATTTCCAATCCTAGCAGCCTATAGCACGAGATAAAGAAAGCTTTATCTCATTACAAACATAATGTGGGATTTACAGATAGAGCTAATACATACAACACCTAAAGCCACTAATACGCACTGCGTTTCGGGCAAACGCTATGCGTTAACCTTTAACTGCTCTAACTCAGCCTAATATAAGGAATGTGGTTAGGCCTATATTGAAAATGGAAGAAGGTTACTTTGTAAAGACATTGCATAGCATATGGGCTTTAAAATCTAAACCTAACTCACGATATATGTCCCACATTAAGAATATAAGAAGCAAGTATACAGAAAGGTTAGAAGGCACAAAACTTTGTATACAATTTTTTAAATTAGAATTTATAGATGGAACAAAGTATGAAATTATGGGTTTAGAAACAGACTTGAGTTGAGTTTCACTACTTCAATATAATACTGAACAAAACATGTAATTTTTGTGTGTGTATTATTAATTAATTTAAGATAATTCCAACATGGGTCAGACTCATAAACCCAATGTACCTTTTTGTATATAAATAAATAAAATAAATAAATACATACATAAATAAATAAATACATAAATAAATAAATGAATACATAAATAAATAAATAAATACATAAATAAAAAGTAGTGCAAAACGTCAGGTAAATCCTGGCCAAGAGAGAATCTTACAGGAGGAACTGCTCTACTTACTCTCTCCTCCTCCGCCACATTATCTTCACAAAGCTATTCATCCCAGTTTCTTCATCTTAACATTCATCATGTGTGAGCTCACATAACACACAGCTTGTAAGCTCCCTGGAGCTCAACACAACACTCACACGGGCACAAGAGTGTACTTCACCACACACCCTTCCTCCCCTACACAGGTAACTGCTCACTAATTACACAACAGTTCCGGACCAGGTATAGAATGGAGGTGTGGGCGTGTGGGAAAGTGTAGTGTGGGTGTGAGAGAGTATAGTGTGGGCGTGTGGGCGGGTATAGTGTGGGCGGCCGTGAGCAGTGTGGCTGCCAGACTGTTGACACAACACTCACCCCCCTTTTAGCTAACTTAGCACCTCACGCTCAGCGCGCGCGTACACCTATTCATAGAACTAATAATCTTTTACCTGAGGGCCACTAATACTCTAGTGGCCTCGACGAGGACAAGATGCCAGCGGCTTGTCAAATGTTTGCATCATTTGCAATGGTGATTTTTATCCAGGTGGATTTTATTCAAATCTGATGCTTGAGTGCTATTTTTGAGCGTAATTCAGGGTGATTACATCGTATGTGTAGTTTTATATCACGTATTTTTATATGGTAAATATGAAAATAAGTGAGTTTTTTGTTTAGTTTAGTTTATTTATTATGCACCCCATACCCATCTCGTAGGCCAACCCGTCCTCGACTCAAGTCCATTACATTCAGCGGTCAACCCCACAGACGCATTCATAAATTTTAACATGCTGTTCATTCAAAACAAGAATTTTCTCAAGTATAAATTAATATTATAATATATTAACATATTGTGTATATATAGGCATAGGTTAGGTTAGGTCAGGTGTTTAGGTTCTGTTGGCGATTACTTGTATTTGTAGTACGTGGGTGAAGCATTTACAGCGTTGTGATTCAAACAAAATTCGTCAGTGAAACACTTGTTCCGGATATGTTCGAACGTCAGCAGTTGTGAGTCGTGTGTAAACCGCTTTTCATTCATAAACAGGGGGTTTGGTGGGTGCATGGAATCACTTTTGGATCTTTGTTTGGAGGACGGGCTGCGTAGGCGGTAGTAGAAAGGGTTACAGAAGCACATAATGGGTTCAGGGACTGAACTCCAAAATTCATTTAGCTAAGCAAGTTACAATTTTGATGAGCTAGTAATAAAATTCAATGCACATTGCCACATAAACAATGGGCTCGAAACCGACCGAAAATGGACCGTCCTCCAAACAGACCCAAAAGTGATTCCATGCACCCACCAAACCCCCTGTTTATGAATGAAGAACGGTTTACACACGACTCACAACTGATGATGTTCGAACACTTCCGGAACAAATGCTTCACTAAGGAATTTTGTTCGAACCCAGCCCGTCCTCCAAACAAAGATCCAAAAGTGATTCCATGCACCCGCCAAACCCCCTGTTTATGAATGAAAAGCGGTTTACACACGACTCACAAGTGCTGACGTTCGAACATATCCGGAACAAGTGTTTCACTGACGAATTTTGTTTGAATCACAACGCTATAAATGCTTCACCCACGTACTACAAATACAAATAATCGCCAACAGAACCTAAACACCTAACCTAACCTATGCCTATATATGCACAATATGCAAATATATTATAATATTAATTTATACTTGAGAAAATTCAAGTTTTGAATGAACAGCATATTAAAATTTATGAATGCGTCTGTGGGGTTGACCGCTGGATGTAATGGACTTGAGTCGAGGACGGGTTGTCGAACCACAACGCTCTAAATGCTTCATCCACGTGCCACACATACAAATAATAGCCAACAGAACTTAAACCTATACCAATATATGCACAGTATGCATATATATATTATGGGCTCCATTACAACCTTCTAGGAAGGTTGTAAATCACTTACATGATAGGTTACAATCACTTAGTTACTACCTACAGTTAGGAAACTGGGGATATTTGGCTAAGATTTCTGGCAGTAGATCATTTTAAATTAAATATTTACACATCTCTGTAACATTTGTTATAGAATTGTCTCTGAATTCACGTATCTTTTCGCACTCCAACACATAGTGACGGAGGGTGTGCGAATAATTTTGTTGACAGTTTACATTTAGTCAGATTTGCATCTGCAGATAATTAAAATTCCCAGAGATACTTGTAACTGAGTCTAAGTCGAGCAGTAGTAACAATGTGCATTGAATTTTGTAACTTACTCATCAAGATTGTAACTTGTTTAGCTAAATGAATTGTGGGGTTCAGTCCCTGAGCCCATTATATATGTGCCTCTGTAACCCTTTCCACTACCGCCCACAGAATGGGTATGCGGTGAATAGTAAATCAACCAATGTGCATCTGTAACCCTTTCCACTACCGCCCACAAGATGGGTATGGGGTGCATAATAAATGAACTAAACTAAAAAACTAACTAGTTTGAAAAATACGATGCCTATTGGAAATATGACTCTTGATCGTTATTTTTTGTTGAAATTAGCGTAATTCTGGGTGATTACAGATATTTGACCTAGAAATCATAGTTAAGGGGAGGTTGGGCCATAATTATACTAAATAGCTATGTAATTTTAATTGGTAGAAACTTGACAACAGATATTATTAAATGTGCATGAGTGCTAGAGACGTCTATTGTCAATTATTAACATGAAAAACATGTCATGTTAATTGGTAGAAACTTGACAACGGGTAACTATTATATATGAGTGCTAGCTGTTGTCAATTATTAGTATGAAAGCTGTATTTGAAACAAAAATAAATAAGTCCGAAACGCTATGCGTAATAGTGGGTGTACAAGAATGTAAGAACTCTTGTGTATATAGAATAAATATATACAAATAAGTGATGAAGCATATAGACCTTCCAGGCCGAGGGGGCATCCTGGGAGAGCCCACACCTCTAGCCACTAGATGGTGCTGGTACTCTGGCGGTATTTGGTAATCATGGTGGGAAAAAACATTTGTTTTTATTGGTAATATAAAGGAGACCTTCGCGAACCTGTGTGTGTATGGTGGGTGATAGAGCGAGGGAGCAGAAGGACGAGTAGAGTCCATAGACTGATGATGATGGTGGTGGTGAGGGCGCTGCTTCTGCTGGGTCTCGCTCGGGTCTTCCTGGCTCGAGGGCCATCAGGAAACGGCTCCCAGTTAGGTATACATATAATGTCGCTCTACTTGGTATTGTACATGAATTGATCCTGTCTTTTTCAAGCCAAAAAGGCAATATACAAAAAAGTAAATGTATAGAGGATCCACATACTAGGGTAAAATTAAGCAATGTTAAGTATTCTGACCTGCGCAGACTTTAATAAAGTCTGTAATTGACTTAACCATTGTGAACCTAACGGGCACATTGTTTTTAAATGTTTTTTATGAGGGTCCGAGGTAGAGAGATAGTCTTCCAGAGGCTACTTAGTCTGTATATATATTAAATATCGATCTCTTAAAGCCTAAAAGATGGATGTAGGTTCAGGCCGTGCTGTAGATAGAGGGGCTCTGGGAGACTAGTACAAGAGGGCCCAGTGGGGACATGCGTGGCCACAGGTATGGGGTCCATGGGTGGTGCACACTACTGAAGGGGTGACTGAAAGTAGGGCATGAGTGTGTGAATGATGCACGTAACTGAATTGGGGGCAGTGAATGATTGATGCAGCTGGATAAGGGGAAGAAAAGATGCACCCTACTGGATACAGGGGAAGAGGGGGGGGGGGGGGGTGAACGATGTAACTGGGTAGAGGGATTTGAATAATACTGTACTTTTATTGCATTCTAAGCTCCTCCTCTTTCCTCCAGTCTTCTCTTGATGGCTTGGTAGATCACACCTTCCTCTTGAGAACTCGATGCATTGTAGCCTTTTCTCGTTTTGATGGATTGTATCCTTTCGGAGAAGATGCACGTCCTCCTCCTCTCGAGGAGTCGGAGAGCGCGTCCTCCTCCTCTTGAGACGGATAGCGTGTCCTCCTCCTCCTCCTCCTCTCGAGGAGATGGAGAGCTCATCCTCCTCCTCTCAAGGAGACGGAGAGCGCGTCTCTCTTCCTCCTCCTCTCGAGGAGATGGAGGGCGCGTCTCTCCTCCTCCTCCTCGAGAGGAGACGGAGAGAGCATCCTCCTCCTCCTCCTCTCGAGGAGATGGAGGGCGCGTCTCTCCTCCTCCTCCTCTCGAGGAGACGGAGAGAGCATCCTCCTCCTCCTCCTCTCAAGGAGACGGAGAGAGCATCCTCCTCCTCCTCCTCTCGAGGAGACGGAGAGAGCATCCTCCTCCTCCTCCTCCTCTCGAGGAGATGGAGAGAGCATCCTCCTCCTCCTCCTCTCGAGGAGACGGAGAGAACATCCTCCTCCTCCTCCTCCTCTCTAGGGGACGGAGAGTGCGTCCGCCTCCTGCTCCTCTCTAGGAGACGGAGAGCGCGTCTGCCTCCTGCTTCTCTCTAGGAGACGGAGAGCGCGTCCACCTCCTGCTCCTCTCTAGGAGACGGAGAGCGCGTCCTCCTCCTCCTCTCGAGGAGGAAGCGCGCCCTCCTCTTCTCGAGGAGACGGAGTGCGCGCCCTCCTCATCAGCAACTTGGGGAATTTGTAATATTTGTTACTACAGTGACACAAGCTTCTTTCCTTCCGGCAGTGGTGTGTGACAAGACACAGATGTTCCAGTGTAAGAGTGGCAAGTGTATCTCCAAGTACTGGCTTTGTGACGGCAACAAAGACTGTCCTGATAACTCTGATGAGGACCTATGTCACCAGGGACAGGTATGCCTACCTATAATTTTCTATGCTTCTGCATCTCTGAAGAATGGGAGAGCATATTGAAGCCATATACATGTAAAATAATGGTAGACAGTTTTTAATTATTTTTTTTTTCTTGTGCTAATACAAATATATTACTGTAATGGCATAATAATCAAAGATTTCTGTGCATTATATAATTACTATATTACTACACTAAATGAGGTACTGTATTGTACATCGATATTTGACAACTGAGGGTTGCTTTCTGTGGGAAGGGTCGGTCATTGGCTAGAGGACTTCAATAAGCCCTTAGGCTTCCTGTCAACATTACAATGGGATTAGTAACTGACTTGCATCTTCATATTTATTATTTACATTATTACTTGAATTTAATGGCCTCAGGTTGCTAGAAAATGCAAGGCTCAACAATATGAATGCCATAGTGGTCAGTGTCTTGTGACCAACCAAGTTTGTGATGGTATACAAGACTGTGTTGATGGCGATGATGAAGAAAGCTGTGGTGAGTGTCAACCATGTTCATGGTTCTTTCACACACTAACCACATATAATACTGTATGTAGGTTCCTCTCGTAATCTTCATGCATAACATGAATTTATGAACATAGTATTAATTTAAGTTACTCGCACTCTTAAATTTGCTTGAGCTCTTAACCACATATACATATGGACAAATGTACAGGTGTACATCATTGATCTACCCAATGCCACACATTACCTTACGCCAATACAGTACCTTACTATTCACACCCTGATGAATTAACCACTGCACTGCGCAAAGCGCCTTAAGGCGCTCAGAGAGTTGTGCTCTTTGTTTTTTAATTAAACAAATTTACAACCCATGCCCTGTTCAAAAGTAAAATAAAAAAGGACCTAATTTCATCCTTGTAGTGTCCTGTCTTGTGCTTCAAACTCTCACTGTATCTTTTACTACCCACTTTCCCACTATTATTTCTTAAGACCAGTGTAATCTAATCCGAACTGGTAAGGATAATCATATCCTTACCAGTGTAATCACCTCTGTCAACTTGTATTGTAGTATATTTGTTGATATAAAAACCTTGCTACAATGTACCCTTTCATCTTGACTGATATGTTAGATTAAGGATCTGCCCGAAATGCTATGCGTGCTAGTGGCTTTGCATGAAAGTAAAAATACCAGTCTTGTGTAATCTCACCAACCCATTGTACCTTCTTGCAAATAAATTAATATTATTATTATTTGTATTATTTGCTGATAATGCAACCTTCATATTCTTTAATACAGTCATCCTAAATGACTTGGTAATTGCTAAACTAAAAGCCCATGTAGCTGACTACTGAGCAAACTGAGAAGGCATACTAAATTGTATTTAAAAATAAATCTACCAATCAGGTAGATCTAAGAATAATAAAATCAATAGAAGTCATGAGGAGGCTTTGAACCTGAACAGTTTGCAAACTGAGAGGAAAGTACAGTAATGTTTATTTTATTTATTAATTTATTTATTTATATACAAGAAGGTAAAATAGGTTTGTGAGAGTACATAACATTGGTGTACTTGCATTCTTGCAAAGCCACTAACACGCATAGCATTTCTGGCAGATGTAGAAATGAAATTCCTTGCTTTAATCATAAGGCTTCAGTATCAATTGAGTTAAACTTTTTTTTTTGGGTTCTATGACTCGAGTAATTTTGTGCAAGATAATTTTATCACATCTCAAGTGGACCACTTCTGATTACAGCAGTACAGTATGGCAATTACCTTGTTAAGTGCTCTATGATGTTATACTTGTAATGCAATTTGACAGGATTCTTTCCTGGACAGATGTAAACGAGTGTAAGAGCAACACGAGCGTTTGTGACCACTTCTGCACCAACACCCATGGAAGTTTCGTGTGTACGTGTGGTGAAGGGTATGAGCTGCAGACAGATGGAGTAACCTGCAAGACAAAGAGTATGTTACAGTGTCATAATATGCATTAACTAACCTACATTATCTGCTTCAAACAATTTGGCTTTGTCAAACTCTCCAAGACAAAGCAGGCAAGCTGTAATATAGGGCCTAAAATAGTAGTATTTGAAGCATTTGGCAATATTTGCCTGGCTATTTATTCTAAACCTATTTATTATACTGGCTTGGTTGTTTGCTGCAGTTTTGTCTCACATTAAGCATTATTACTCAAAAATGTTTACTCTATGCTGCTCATAAAGAGTGGCTTTATAAGTATGCACTATACTTAAGAAGAAAAATAAGATTATGGGTGCTAAAGTGGCAAAAGGAGTAAGAACATTAACGGCACAAAGACCACAAATACTTGAAGAAGTGGAAAAGTTGTTATTAATTTGGATACACGACAAGGAGTTGAGGGGTGATAGTGTTTCGGAGGCCATTATTTGTGAGAAAGCCAGGGTGTTGCACGAAGACCTTCTAAAGAATACCCCTGCAACGAGTGATGCAGATAAGAAAGAGTTTAAGGCAAGCAGGGGCTGGTTTGAAAAATTTAGAAAGAGAAGTGGTATCCATAGTGTTACAAGGCATGGGGTTATGTGATGTGATTATGGAAGGGGACTCCCCTTCCAAACAGTAACTCCTCTCCTCCTCCCCCCTCCTCACCATCTTCCATACGCCAACAGCACTCGACAGCAAGGTAAGTAATAACTGGAACACAGTTTTGTAGGTTTATTTAGATGAATTAGGTAAATTAGGTATAAAATTTTAGTTTGATGTATACTGTACCTACCAAGTATCTACTGTAATCTGAATCTCTATTTTGATATAAATACAATATTATGTTAATATTATACATGTCTAGTCTCTTGCTTTACTAGTCTTTTGATAATCTACTGTACAAAAGTTTATTATTATTATTTTGTGGAATTTATTTGGCATTAATATGTGCTTAGAAGGAAGAAAACTAACAACCAATCAACATGACCTCACTTCTCCAGCTCATGGAGAGAACTGCATGGGAAACTTATCCATCTCTCATTTGCACAAATTTGTAATAGCATTACAACACAATTTCTTAAAATAATCCTGCCTAACAAAGTTGCCAATGTTTTTGGAAATAACCAACTACACAAATGAATAAACTCCAGTCTAGTACTATTTACAGTATAAACCAATTTTTTTATGTTTTATTTTTTTAAGGTGCAACACTAAAGACTAACCTAGAAACTATAAGCACATAGGTGGTAAAATAATGTATAAAATTATGGTTAAAAAGAAAGCAAAGAGTTGCCAATATTTTTTATATGTTCACATCAATGATTCTTAGGCTTGCCCCATTGTACACAAATCTAGAATATGTAGACAACTGTAATTAAAATGCATAAATGCACAATTTAGATGTAAGATGTGAGATAAAATATGAAGATAGGAAATATTCATCAGTGAGGTCATCATTTTGATACCTACCAGAGCGTGACAGAGCGTTCCTATTAGCAGCCGTGGACAATGGCATAAGATCATACAGTCTGGACCACACCTCTTACACACAGGTGTTTGGGGGAGACAAAGTGGTATGTACAGTTCTGCTATTAAAGTAAAGTGCAGTTACTATTTCTTGTTAAAATATATATTAGTGGACATTTAGTACCATAGTGAGGAATTGATTTGATATAGTATGGATTATATTGTCTTATTGTACTGTTAGTATGTTAAAAAATGTGTTTTCTAACCCTCTGCAGACATTGGGTGTTGCTTATGACCCACTGGATCACATAGTATACTGGAGCGACCCTGAGGGCATCCACAGCACACCTCTGCGTCCTCTACGTGCCCCTTCAGTTGTTGTTAATAAAGGTTGTGGGATGATGCTGTTTAATTGTCAAACGAATTTGATAAAAGGTTAAATGGCATTAATTCAACTGATCTAATAGTGTGTAACGTAGGATTCTGTGGTAGGTATTGGACTGGCCGAGAGCCTTGCTGTTGACTGGATGGGGAGGAATCTGTATATAGTGGACACTGTTAAGCATCATATATTGGTGTGCTCCATGGATGGCACTGCCTGTGATGTACTTATCGGTGAACAGGGAAGTGACCCAAGATGTCTTCAGCTCGACATTAAAAACAGGTATGCTATAAAAGTACTTAACACTGACAGATTTGTTTTCGATTGGTTGTGGTGCATTCAATGTTTCCCTATATCCTATATTCATTATTACTGTATTACAAATGATATACAGGTACACTTAATATCAATAAATGTGCATATTGTATTCCATGTAAAAATCTGTAGCATATTGGTTATGTCCTTAGCTCACAATCAAAGTACCCCGGGTTCATTCCACAAGCGGGGACAGAAATGGTTGTACATGTTTCCTGTCACCTGATGCCGCTGTTTACCTAGCAGTTAAATAGGTACAGATTTCTTGTCCCCTGACAGTAGGAATGAACAAATTTATAAAAAAAAACATAAAGCCATCCTTGGAATTTGACTTGCCTTCAGATTGATTTATTCTTTGGAAATGTTAAGAGAATTGTATGTTTCTAGGTTCATGTACTGGTTAGATGGAAACAATTCATTGATAGAGCGAGCAGGAATGGATGGGTCACAGAGGAAAGTGTTAGTGTGGGAGAGGTCCAGCTCGCTTCAAGGGCTGGCACTGGACCTTCCAGCAGGCCGACTTTACTGGATGGATGAACTGCAGGGCAAGGTCTTCACCGTCAACACTAATGGCACTGACCGCAAGGTAAGGTTATTGTTGTGTGAAAATACTTGTCTACTTTTTCCTGATTACCCCTCTAAATTTTGTAGAGTAAATTTTAGCAACACAAAATATAAACCATGATTGAATTATTTGTTTGTAATAAACATGTAGTTGAAATGGGACCAGTGGCCTAATCTTATTTTGTTATAGATAGAAATCATAGTTTTTATAAGTTTACGAAAGTGATTTCTCCTGCCAAAATAAAATTGGAGTATTTTCTGTTGATGTTTGTGACAGCATTTGGCAGAAGCTGCCATTGATCAACCATATGGACTTGAGATTTGGGAGGAGTATCTCTACTGGACTGATAGAAAGCACCACTATATCCATTCATGCTTGAAGCGCAATGGCAAGCAGGTTCTCTCCATCCTGAAGAGCAGCAGCAACGAAAAGTTCTTTAGTTTGAGTGTTTATCATCGCTCAATAATGAACAAGGTATATTTCAGCCAGTGGCAACCGTTTAGGCAAAACAGTTGTTGGAAGACAAAACTTAACCACTAACTGGCGATGAAAGGTATATATCGGGTGTCAAGAGGCATCTGCCGGTGATGTGAAAGTGTGGCTGGGAGGCATTTGCTAGGAACAAAGTTAGGTTGGGAGGCATCTGCCAGGAACAAAGTGGGGTTTGGGTGGGGTGGCATCTGCCAGGAACAAAGTGGGGTTGGGAGGCATCTGCCAGGAACAAAGTGGGGTTTGGGTGGGGTGGCATCTGCCAGGAACAAAGTGGGGTTTGGGTGGGGTGGCATCTGCCAGGAACAAAGTGGGGTTGGGAGGCATCTGCCAGGAACAAAGTGGGGTTTGGGTGGGGTGGCATCTGCCAGGAACAAAGTGGGGTTTGGGTGGGGTGGCATCTGCCAGGAACAAAGTGGGGTTGGGAGGCATCTGCCAGGAACAAAGTGGGGTTTGGGTGGGGTGGCATCTGCCAGGAACAAAGTGGGGTTTGGGTGGGGTGGCATCTGCCAGGAACAAAGTGGGGTTGGGAGGCATCTGCCAGGAACAAAGTGGGGTTAGGGGGCATCTGCCAGGAACAAAGTGGAGTTGGGGGGGGGGCATCTGCTGGTGAGAAAGTGGGGTTGGGGGGATCTGTGAGGGAGTTGGCGGCACTGGGAGGCAAATTATTACCAGTGCTTGGTGTGGAAATGAATTTTAGGGAGTGATATTTTTTTTATTTTAATGTAAAGTTTAATTATTGTTGGTCATACCTCATTAGTTACTAATGACTATACTGTACTGTATGTTGCTCATAGTAGTTGTTGGGTAAAAGTAATATTCCTGCCAGTAAATGGTAGGAAAGGAACATTGAAGACATGGTCAGTGTTTATTACGAAGCTGAACACTGCTAAACTATAGAAAAAATGCATAATTAACATTGTTAAATTTAGTATTTTAATTTGTTGACGTGCATTTTATCTGTCAGGGATCCAACCCATGTGATGGCAAGTGTAGTCACCTGTGTCTATTGTCTCCTTCCTCACCCCATAACTACACCTGTGCTTGTCCTTTTGGCGTCATGGGGCTTTCTTCAGATTTACACACATGTGTAGGTAAGAGTAGGCATAAATTCACATCATTTTATTTAATACTTAATTAGTATATATATTTAATTATAAAAATATATATGATTACAGTAGAAATATATGTACAAGTACTGGTATTTAGCTTTTTAAACTGCAATATCAGTGTGTACAGTACAGCATTTCAGCCCAAAAAATGTGTATAAATTCCATACAATTACTGTGCATTAGTAATTGTTAAGAATAACAAATCTCTTATTGCTGTTTATAATTTGTTATTCTAGGTATGAAGAACATTACTCATCCTGTTCTTGTGAGGGAACACCAGATGTACTGGTGGAACCCGCAGCACATAGGTCAGGGTAGCCTCACACTCTGGCGTCCCAACATTATCCTGCGTAAGATTGGGGACCTTGACTATGATCCTTCTCAAGGTTAGTATGCCATGTGGATCAGAGGTGATAACTGAGACAGGCTCTGACACTACATATGTTGTGAACAAGTGTGTTCCATTCCCCTGTAATGAATGTATGTCTTCTGAATTGTAAAGGTTTTATTCAAGTTTAAAGAGCATTATAATATAAAAGATCCAAGTAAGGTGGTGTGGTAATTTCCATATTAAAATTGAATGGGATATTTCTGCTTGACAAAGATCCTAAATATATATAATCCATCGCATGTAGATTTTTGCTACATTTGCCTAATTTTGGGTATTAGGTTCCCTTGGTAGGCAGCCGGTTTTGGTCTTGAATATACTAGACAGATGTACACAGTTACTGTCACTAAACACACTTAATGATTTATGCATTTACACTGAAATGATTTAATATTTATTTGAGAGGTGCTAGATTTATATATGTAATTCAAAATGTTTCAATTTCTCATTTGTGGTAAATTGTTATGGCTAATTTTACATATTGTACTTTAATGTTTAAGCTTTAATTATCAACCATTAATATTTAATAATTATCAACCATTAATTAATTGCCTACAGAATGAGGAAGTTCGGGAGTGTATAGATATAAAGAAAAGCTAAAAATTTACAGAAAGTTAACATATTTCATTATCAGTACTGTATACAATATACATTGGCTGTAATTTCTTGGCAGTAAGCTTACATAATTAAGAAGGTTATTTACAGAATTCTAAGTTATTTGCAACTAGACATGGTAGTGGTGAGTGATGTGTTGGACAGCACCATCTATGGCATCTCCATCACAGAGAGCATTTCAAGACCCATGGTCAATAATGTTGCACGAGCTGTTGGTGTTGCTGTTGGTAAGCTCTTCTATTCTTTTGATATATTTAAAAACAATTGTTCTAATTTAATAGTTTTACTAAAATTCATATTAACATTCAGTATCATTACAGGGTAAAATTTTGTTGCCTAATAATAAATATTTTATGGGTAGATTATTTTAAAGGGAATATATGATTTAATTAGTATTCATTTAGTACTTATACTCAAGAAGGTGCAGTGGATTGTGAGAGTACATAAGTTGGTGATTAAAGTTGTGGATTCTTGTAAGGCACTTAACATGCATAGCATTTCAGGCAAGGATATAGAATAGCCAAGTAAGTTTCCTTTAGCATAGGGAATTTTTATTACAAATACCTGTACTGTACTATAATACATTAATTCATATGTATTAAGTGATTAGATATTTACTTGACAATGTAAGCTTATTAAAGTGCTATATTGCACAGAACCACTCTGGAAGAAATTATTAAACATATTTATCTAATTTATTTTAGATTTGGAAAGCAAATTATTTATTATAATTTAACTCAAATACTTTTCAGACTGGTTACGTAATAATCTGTACTGGGTTGATGGGGTAAAGCGTGGTGTGGAGGTCATGAGTATACATCACGGTGTCTATCGTGCACAAGTTGTGGCCGACCTTGACCGACCCTCTGACATTACCTTGGCACCTCTCCTTGGGTCAGTCAGTCTTGTATGGCAACTTCGAAACCTGTAGAACAACTGACTAGACTTTATTGAAGATGAAGGTTTGGCATTTTTAATGAAATCTGCAGCATGGTTTGTTTATTCTGCTCAGTATAAGAACCAAATTAAATTACTATACAGTACTACAAAAATACATTTCAATTTTAAACAATATGATAAACCTGAAAACCCTACATGTCTTGGGAAGAAATCAAAAGTCAATTAATAAACGGATTGAACTTGCTGGAGATTGTAGAATAGTGTTATCAGCTACTGATACTGCAACTGAATTTAATGCTTTCTTCCCAGGGATTGGAACAAAAATTGCAAATACAGTACGTGTAGGTTTCCAGCAACATGAACCAATATAGGTAACCTTCTTATGTTACTGGCAACTATCTCATTTGTACAACTAGTTCCCTCATATTATATAATCCCAAAGCAGGCAGCTAAAGTAATAAGATTTTATCCCTAAAGTATAAAAATGCTGCATGTTTTCACAGCCCATAGGCTCCTCAAGAATGCTAAACACTGTACTTGTATATACATATTGAAATGTTCATTTTGTAACTAAACAATGGCCGAGACCATGATCAGCAAGAGGTAGCACGGCTGAGCTAGGATGGGTTGCCTGCATTTGGTTAATTCGGATTCCCCATTCAAGTTTGTTATTGTCATCACAGAGTAAGGGTGCAGTTGTTTTTGGGTCGTGTGTGCAGAGTAGAGCCGACTAGGCTTGGCTGCAGTGTCTGACAGCTTACTGCAAATATGTATTATATTATACTTGAGTGTATTTTATATAATACATAGTAATTTGGGCACTATTCAACCAACCTTGAAATCAACTTTAAATTGGGCTTTGATAATTAGGAATTATAGGTACCAGTAATCATTTTTTTTGTATACAGTAAACCTAAAAATTTTATTTAGATGATTCTTTTACTAAGCCATAGTGAAGTTTATATTTGTTCCTTGGTTAATTAGTTGTCTTTGCTTGCATTCAGATACTTGTATGTGAGTGATTGTGGCAGTGGTGGCCACATCCTGCGGTGTGGCTTGGACGGCACCGGGTGTGAGACCATTGTTGACAGTGTTCTAGCTCAACCAATCTCTCTAGTATTTGACAGAGATCCCGAGAACCGTAAGTTGTTTTCCACACATTTTAAGTAGCAAGACGTGCAATAAGAATAATATGTTAAAAGTTTTGTTTTAATAGCTGAAATTCCAAGGGAGCTTCTATGGTTAAACTACTCCTTATCCCAAATTTGCAACCCACTAACTTGAGCATATTTTTAAATAGGCATTTTGAGTTTTAATTTCTTCAAATAAAAAAAATTCAGCCAGCAGTGAATGGGTACCTGGTTGTTAAATGATTTGACAGGTCATATTCTGGGGAAAATTAAGATTAAGGACTTGCCCGAAATGCTATGCATCTAGTGGCTAGTGGCTGTAAAAGAATGTAAGAACTCTTTTTATATATAAATGTATAAATAAATAAAATAAAAAATGATTGCAGAAAGGCTGTATTGGTGTGACCTACGGCTGGGCCGTATTGAGAGTGTAGCTGCAGATGGTTCTGACAGGCAAAAATTACAGGATCATCTTCATGAGCCAGTTTCATTGTTGGTGACAGGTGTCCACGTTATGTGGACCCAGAAGGACACTGATTATTTGTTCATTTCGTCTAAAACTGATAACGAGTCTGCTCAGATCAAAATACTAGGTAAGTTAATGTCTTCAAGAATTTGAGAATTATAAAGTACAGTACTGTATATGAAAACTGTGTTCCAGAAAAAGTTTGAATTTATTTATATTTTATATACAAGAAGGTACATTGGGTTGTTAAAGTATATATATATATGTTGGTGATCAATTAGTACATTGTTGCAAAGCCACTAACACACAGCATTTCACACTGATTCTAAAGCTAAACACAGAATTTGCAGTGAATTTAAAACTAAAGGTGAAATAGTCAATCTTGAAAACAACAATAAATTCAGCATAATTATTTAAACTGCCCAGAACACTATGCGTGTTAGTGGCTTTGCAAGAATGTAAAAATACCAGTCTTATGTAATCTCTCAAACCTATTGTACTTTTCTGTAAATAAAAATTATTATTATTATTATTTATTATTATTATTATAACAATAATAATAATAATATAATAATAATAATAATATAATAATAATAATAATAATAATAATAATAATAATAACAGGTACCTGTATATAATAACAGAATTTGAATTCACATAATGATTACAGTACATAGTGTATAAGACACTAGGGTGAGGCTGGGCTGCATCAATTGTTTTCTATAGTCATTAATAAAATGCTTAAAATACTTTGTAGACAATGCCCCTCCCCCCCCATACTTTATGCCTATCTACAGTATTTGTTATATTGCATACGTATTTATTATATTTAAAATTCATTGGCCTCTAGAAAAGTAAAAAAATAAAAAATGCATTAATCCCCATAAATAGTTGTAATAAAATAGTTATGATCATCTGACTACATATATAAGAAATGCTAATGCTGAACCTGTTTTGAAATAAACTAGAATATTACACTTATCCTGAAGGGACTGGACTTTCTGAGAGTAAGGAGAGAATCTTCAAGTTAGGAGAGGTCAGGTGGGAGGTGCCAGCGGCAGCAACACTCGATCATCCCTGTACACACCGTAATGGCAAGTGCTCTCAACTTTGCCTTGGTAATGGCATGAGTAATAAGGTCAGTAAAGTATTTATTTGGTTTGCTGTCAAATTCGTTAAGTCCTTTTCAGGTAAAATAATGGTGTACCTATTCCTGCACTTCGGGAACAAATTGCTAGATTCTTTTAAATGTGTATCACTTGAGTGTGAGGTGTTTTGATCAAAATAGGGATATAAAATTTGTTTGATGTACAGTATACTGTACTGGTAGAAGTATAGTGCATGTCATTTCATTAATGAAATACTAATAACTCATCATGTTTATGCAAGTTTACTATGCAACCAGAGACTAATATGACAACTAATCAGAACATTCATTGTTGAAATAGTTCAAAAGATTTTCCTCAGGGTTATCAAATACTGTACCATTTTTTATGAAAAAGATTTAAATGTTTTCTGTTGACAGGTCTGTGCATGTGCACTTGGCTTTGAACTATCAGAAGATGGCTTTACTTGCCTGAGGACCAAGTGTCATGGTGATCGGTTCCTGTGCTCAGGATCTCCTAGTTGCATTCCAGCCAGATGGAGGCAAGTTCTTGAATTTGTTCAAACAAATTTTCTCAGGTGACCTAGGGAATTTTCTCACTTTCTGCCCTTGACTACACAGAAGGCCCATTAGTGACGATTCCTGTCAAGGTGGACAGAGCCTCAGGTGCCTTGTGGTACAGTATTGTCCAACTAGACCACAAAGCATCTGAGGCTCTGTCCTCCTTGACAGGGATCTTCACTAATGGTCCTTTAATGTAGTCAAGGGAAGAAAGTGGGAAAAATCTTTGAGAAAACAAACATCCTGCAAACAAAACCTTGCATTTACTTGGGTAGTTATTAGGAAAGGCAATTATTGCTCTGCTTTCAACTGAACAGCAAATCTTGTTAATGGTACATTATTGTGATTATCTAATACAACAGTAATTAACTTAAATATAAGATCTATGTTGTAGGTGATTTGACTACAAAAGGACAGAAGGATATTACAGACACAATAGTGGTCAACAATATATATACCAGTATATATTTTGTATGTAGGTTACAGTTAGTAGTAAGGTGAGACTGAAGGCAGTGTGTGTAGTGAGATGGCAGGGTTGAGACAGGTCAGCAGAGATGTTATTTTAAGCTGGCTGTAGTGGAACTGATTCTGCTAGTCATCCTGTGGACATGTATACTTGTCCATCAACACTGTGTGGTCCAGTGCTGCTTGCAGATTAGTCAAGGAGAAGCAGCTTCATCCTGGGAAGTGCAGATGTCTGTAACACCTCAGTATATTGCAGATGTTGGAGAAGCAGCAATGAGCTACGCAGATTCTGTCTCTTCCCACAGATGTGAAGGAATACTATCTCCTCACAAGGAATATTTTGTCTAGGAATCTGGCTGACTGATGAATGTGTGCCCAGCCTGTGTGTTATAGCTCAAAGTTGTAGTCATCTGTGATGGTGGTGTCTAACTGGAGGGATGAGATGTGAGAATGTATAAGCTTGTCGGTGGGCATTTTTGTTGGGAATGATCTGGGCTCGGGTGTTATGCAGGGGGGAAGAGCTAGAAAATCCACAGGCATTGGTAAGGGGTACCTGAATGTAAGAACATTTGATGCTGATGGCAGAAATGTCATTGCATTTTGTTACTCATAGTGCACTGATTAAGACTGTCTTTTTTTTTACACTATTGTTTACAATATGAAAGTGCATAGCAGCTATCCATGGAAATAACTAAACATTTTTTGGTCATTGTTTTGGCAGATGTGACGGTACTGTGGATTGTGAAGGAGGTAGTGACGAGCAGGACTGTGAGGTCATCGTCAAGAATTGTGATGAATTTTCATTCCAGTGCTCTTCTGGCAACTGTATAGATAAAACTTGGAGATGTGATGGTGTCCATGACTGTGATGATGGTTCGGATGAGAATCCAGAATACTGTACAAATGTTACCTGCAGGAGTGGTAGGGTTTTAATGTTAGATGAACCTTTAGTAATTGCAATTATGTATCCTGCTGAGTGAATAAGATCACCTAACTTTATCTAAAAAATATTATATATATTTTAAGGAAATCTATAGATTACCAAGAGAGACAAGCATTATTGATTGGATCTATCTTAGGTAATATACATTTCACTTAAAAATGTACACACACATTAGGTTCCCTATAAATATTCCCATGACTGATTTTGTCAGCACAGTGGCAGTGCACGTCGGGGGAATGCATCCCACATATGTGGTTGTGTGATGGGAGAGCAGAGTGTCCGGATGGCTCAGACGAGATCAACTGCACAATGTCATGTCCTCCTCACAAGTTCACCTGTAAGGATGGTGAGTACAGTATCGGTATTGTCTTTCACATTTACTTCGCATAGATTTTCCTCTTTTTCAAGCTTTTCCGACACCAATGAATTTGTCAATTCTTCTTCCTTAAAATAAGTGTCATTTACATAATGTGTGTAAAATTGTATGTACTTCACTCATATTATAGCTATACATTAGCTTAACACCTTTCTTAATATTTTCACCATGCTCTCCTTCATGATTCCTTCCATGTATACATTAAACAACCAAAGAAACATTATATAATCGTGTCATACACCTACATGAATATCAAATTAAGACATTTATATAATAATTCTAACATGTGCACTACTTCTACATCAAAAAATTTACATTTAATAGAACTATCAAGTAATAATAATAATGAAAAATGTGTTAAATTTGTGAAAGTACAACTACTGCTGTTTCAGGGACCTGCATACCATCTTTGTGGCAGTGTGACGGAGGCGAGGACTGCACAGATGGCTCTGATGAGCAAGACTGCCCAGGTGAGCGTTACTCTTGTGGGAGGGACAGTGTATAACTAAAGCACATTTTAATTGCCATAAATTTAAAAGATATTTATTCGTGAAGAATCTTATCTTAAAATGGGATTAGAAAATTAGAAAGTTAACGTTACCTGCAAGTGCATGTGATATAAAGCAGCATTAGAATGAGGGGGTTTCACAAACAAATCACAATAATGTGATGTATCGAGTGAACAAATCCACAAGGGCTTTGATGAGGGTTCGAACCTATGCGGTGGATGTTCCCAGACACTCTCTAGTCAACTGTATACTACGACAGTAAAAAAAAAATTGCAACCTGGAGTGCTACAGCCCCCACGAGGATCCCGAGGCTTCCACTGAAGCCTAGCCGGGGTTTCACACAATTCCCCTATGCACTCGGGCTCTGTCAACCAAATAGTTCTACCTCTGATGCCTCCTACTTCAATACACATTGAAGTAGATATCTGTAACACCTACTTGGTCCAATAAGCTGTTGCTTGGAGCAGCCTGCAGACCTACATATCTACTACAGCCCAGTTGGTCCAGCACTTCTTGAAGAAAACTATTCACTTTTCTCTTAAAGATGTGCATATTTGTTTTGGAAATATTTCTTACACTGGGAGGATGTTCAACAACTGTGAACAAAGTTGTGAGTTGTCAATAATTATTTTGAAGTCATCATTATGCTTATCATTTTAAATAGTATAATTAAACTTTCTATTTTTCACATTGCAGTAAACTGCAAGGTGGGAGAATTCATGTGCAGCAACAAGCAATGTGTCCCACTGTATGTGACATGTGATGGTGACCCAGATTGTGCCGATGGGTCTGATGAGAGCCCCACAAAATGTTCAGTCATACCTCCTAACTTGCCAGTGGTGTGCCCTAGTGGCCATGTAATGTGTGCTCTCAGCCCTTCACAACTTGAACCAATATGCATCCCAAGCACTGCTGTGTAAGTTGTTCAAGTTTATTAATGATATCTTCAGCATCATTAATTTAATATTTAAAAAAACTACCTAAATCAGCAATGTAAAAGATACTTATATCTTCTTTTGACTGTAATTCAAGAAGATATATAACTAAAATATTGCTTAGCTATCAGCACCATTAAAGATGGGAAGTGCTTTAATATTTATCCTTTCAGAAAAGGAAATTCCAAGCATCAAATTTATCTAGTAAATATTTCACATCGGTAAAATAGTGATGGGTAAAGCTGTAGTATCATCATATCTTGCAGCCTTGAAACTGTACAAAGATGTAAATGGATTGCAATATAAGTAAAGTACTGTGTTCATATCAAGTTTAGTCTGGTGTTTAATAAGATGATGAATTCTGAATACTGTACATATGAAATATGTAAAATGTTCACTTTACTACACTGTTTGTCTTGGTGCAAGTTTGTCTAATAAAAATTCCTGGTCCCAGGTGCGATGGTAAGCGGGACTGTCCTCAGGAGGATGATGAGGACTGTACGTGGTGTTCACAATATGAGTTTCATTGTCACAGAACGGATCGTTGCATTCCATTGAGGTTAGTATTACTTCATGGAAGACTTTGCTTAACCACTGCACTGCGCAAAGCGCCTTTAGGCGCTCAGAGAGTTGTGCTTTTTGTTTTTTAATTTGGCTATATTTTAATGTTTTTTAATGTTTTCATTACTATTTGTGTTTTGAAATGGAAATAGTTGACTTTGGAAACATTTTGACATTAAATTTACCTGAACATTTGTAAAAATAACAAAAATATGTCCTTGACAATGGCACCAAGACGTTTTTGCCGAAAATAGGTGAGCAGTGCAAGGGTTAAATAACAATATTTTAAGGCTTCATAGTGGGATTACAGGTCTGAATTTTCAATATATTTTTGTGGTATGATAAAAGCGTACAAAGGCGTTTCAACAAAGCTTGTTCTGTGTCAAAACAGTACTGTATATATTATTGACCTAGGCTCAGGATGGGTTGGGTTTGGTTTAGTTTGATAGATTTTAAGTTAAATTAATCAAATAAAAAATATTGCTTAATAATTGTACATTTATAATTTATTTAGTTTACAAAAAGTCCAAATACGGTACTCGATGCAAGGGCAAAGGGAATGAGTTGGTGGTCCCATTTATGTTTATTTTCACTCCTCTGAAGGCCAAGCACTTCCACAATAAATGCTAGTGGAAAGAGGGAGGAAGGGTAGTGAAGATTTTATATTGGTCAGGTGGGTGTGTGACGGTGAGGAGGACTGCCAAGATGGATCAGATGAAGGCCCTGATGCCAATTGCAAAATGTCTAACACTTCCTTGTCTGTACTCGGTGGGAACTATTTACGTGAGTGTTTTATTTTTCTGAAATGAAAAGGCAAACTTAATGATTTACTTTGTCAGGATGTTTGAATGGGAAATTTGATAAATGTTTGTTGATTTTAAAAAGTATATCATGCAAAAGAGAATTTCAGAGGCAGTATTCTAGCACAAAACACTGGTTTGAAAAATGAATAAAAGTAGATTTTGGTGGGCAGGTGGGACATCGTCTGAAAGAATTTGTGGCGAGACGGAGTTTCTGTGCAGCATTGGGGACTGTGTGGAGAATAGGAAGGTTTGCGACGCTACTGCTGACTGCATTGATGGCTCTGATGAGGGAAGCTGGTGTAGCAAGTATCAAAATTATAATACCTTAAATGTTTTAAATGATCCTAACAGATTAGTTTCAATAAATCGGTTAGTTGTGTACTTAGCTGGAAGTAGTTTTCTTGTAGGGATTAAACTTTATTAATTATCCATTATGTAGATACATATTAGTTTTCCACTGACTATGATAAGTACTGTATCGGGATAACTTGAATGTGTTCTCACTTTATATTTTGAAAGTCATTGTGACTTGTTACTTTCTTGCTGTATTATAACCCTTGTGGCCACTTTGAAATCTATTATGCCCAAAGTTTCCTGAAAAGCTAAATTTCCTGGAACTTGATTTTTTAAACTAATATTTTGCCTATTATAAGAAATTGATCCCAATTGCTTAAAATATGCATGTATTTGTGCTTAGATAATTTAACATGCTCTGTTCATTTTGTGGCTTGTATCTTCCAAATGACAGCTTTTGAGAAATGGAATAACTATGGTGGCCATCATTGATGTTAATAATGGTTTTTGCTTAATATATAAACAAGTTGCCAGTAACACAAACCAATATGTATAGGTGATTATGTATCTTAGTGGCAACTATCCCAGTTTCTTGCATCTATTCTCGATCAATTCTCCAGATGTTATAATGTGTCTGGATAAACCCTAAGCAGTCACCAATCTGAAATTCCAACCTTAATATATGATAGTGTATTTGTGTTTGCACCAACAATAGCTTAATGCTACAATAAATTGCTAGAAACTCGAAGCCTTTCCGGATATTCTTGAAGCCAAAGTAACCCCAGTTCATAAGTCTCAAGCTTCTACTAACTTCACCTGTAGACTAATATCCTACCTAGTTACTTGATCTAAGCAGCTTGACTCCAACAGTGGTAATTAGTATTGGCATTCCCTAAGGCAGCATTCTTGACTTGCTGCTTTTTCATTGTAAATATAATTGACCTACCAAATGTTGCCTTACACTTAAAGTAAAAACTGTAATAATAATAATAGTTGTATTTATAGAAATTGTGAGGAGGGTTTGAATATAAATTCTTGGTTCCTCTTTATTCCAATTTAAAAGAAGTACAGCATTTTATTGCATTTAGGAGGATTTACATAATTTAAAACTACTGTATTTGTATGTTCCTGTGTTATTGTTCTGGTTGGGTCAAGCTCTTGGAATATCAATATATATATTTGCTGCTTCTGTGATGTCTGTTGGTTTTCTTGCAGCATTCTCAGAACTGTTTGAAGTCAGAATTAGTATTGCACTTCAAAGATTTAAGGATGTAGATATGGTCCTACATGCATGTGCATACCCGCACACACACCTATAAATTATATTGCCAGCCTATAAATTATGTGAGAAATCTTTAAAGAATTCTGATAAA
This sequence comes from Procambarus clarkii, assembly GCF_040958095.1. Classification (NCBI taxonomy): domain Eukaryota; kingdom Metazoa; phylum Arthropoda; class Malacostraca; order Decapoda; family Cambaridae; genus Procambarus; species Procambarus clarkii. Next base: position 20,713,827 of record NC_091218.1, on the reverse strand, counting down.
GAAAGAGATCTAGGGGTGGTTCTAGATAGAAACCTGTCACCTGAGGATCACATAAAGAACATTGTGTGAGGGGCTATGCTACAATTTCTAACTTCAGAATTGCTTTTAAATAGATGGATGGTGAAATACTAAAGAAATTGTTTACGACTTTTGTTTGACCAAACTGGAATATTCAGCGGTTGTATGGTGCCCATATCTTCAGAAGCACATTACCAAACTGGAAAAGGTGCAAAGACATGCAATTAAATGGCTCCCAGAACTGAAGGACTAAGAGCTGTGAGGAGAGGTTAGAGGCATTAAATATGCCAAAACTAGAAGATACTGTAGAAGAAAAAGAGACGATATGATCACTATGTACAAAATAGTAACGGAATTGATAAAATTGATAGGGAAGAATTCCCGAGGCCTGGAACTTCAAGAACAAGAGGTCATAGATTTGAACTACCTAAACAAAAGCTGCCAAAGTAATATAAGAAAATTCACTTTCGCAAACTGAATGGTAGACGGTTGGAACAAGTTAAAAGAGAAGGTGGTAGAGGCCAATACCATCAGTAATTTAAAATGTTACATGACAGAATGCTGGAAAGGCGGGACACCACGAGCGTAGCTCTCATCATGTAACTACACTTAGGTAATTACTTGCATGTGTATGTAGTGTTTTTCTTTATAGTACAATCAAGGATTCAAGTAAAGGTGCTGCATGTTGGTTGCAGTTTATTGTAGTAATTGCTAATGTAAGGGGGGTGATAGGTATTTATAGAATGTATATATAGGAAATACTGTACTTTAAAAGTAAATTGGCTAATATTTGAATACTGGAGGGAATCCAAATACACGTAAGTATTTTGAACTATATAAGTATTTGAGCAAATCATCTTGTATGCATGCATTATATACAATCCTGTTAAAATGTATTCTCTGCCAGTCTGTTCAAAACCTTATCCATCTTGCCACTTGCGGAAAATTTATCATGCGATCCACTTGTATTACTTAATAGTGTTACTAACTAAGATAAGCTGCAATACTGATCTCTTGTAGAAGAAAGCTGTAGAAATAATGGTGGATGTCAGCATATATGTCATCCCAGCCCTGTGGGTCATCGGTGCTCCTGCCACCAGGGCTACACACTTGCTCCCAATGGTGCTGATTGTGTGGTAAGTGGCCACTGTTTAGAACTGGTATTCTCACGAATGATCAGTCTTTCTAGTTTTCTAGCATGTAAAATAAATTATTTTTACTTAGTTCATATTGTCGATTGTAGTTCAAAATGAGGTTTAAAGTTGTCACTTAATAAACTTAAATTACCTGCCAGTTAAATAACTTAACATTGTGGGTAATTTGTATTGCCTTTTATTATCTAGCAGACGAGTTATGTACTGTACAGTGTTTTCCTGAATTTACCCAACGGCCACCATCTTGCTGGTGGCTTTGACAAGCCACCAGCAAGCTGGTGGCCCTCCCCTCCTCCCCTAGTCTTGTCTGTGTTAACATTAAGGTCTTGGTAGTAAAGTTGGGTTCGTTCTCAACTCGCAGTTGGGAATCCCAGATCTGAATACCAGGTGGGATAGAAATGGTGGGCATGTTTCCTTTCACCCTTTGTCTCAGTTCACCTAGCAGTAAATAGATACCCAGTCAACTGTTGTGAAGTTGTATCCTGAAGACTGTCAGTAGTTTGACCTTGGGGATGGGTGGGGGGCCTAATGTATGTATGTATGTGTCTGTGTGTGTACAAGCTGTCTGTCCCTGACAAAATTAATTATAATTAAAATTATCTAATCTTTTTAAAGAAGTGGTTTGGGGTAAATATCCTCCAAATTGCTTAGTACAGTATTTTAATTTTTGATGATCAACCCTGTCATGCCTAGTTTGCAGTGTTAGTTTTATGGCCCTCAACTATTCCTGATATGAGTCAACTTAGTTCTGGGAGGATTTTTATTGCCCAATGTTGAACTTTCTCCAAAGCAGATGTGTCCTGAAGTTGATGTTTCCATGCTTAGAAACATGAAGACTTCTTCACACCTGCAGACTGTCTACCATGGTGGTATATGGGCATTAAAATTGTGTTTACACCTGCTATCAACATCGTTCTACCGTCCAACCACTTGGGCTGGATGGTAGAGCAATGGTCTCGCATCATGCAGGTCGGCGTTCAATCCCAACTGTCCAAGTGGTTGGGCACCATTGCTTTTCCCGTGCCCCATCCCAAATCATTATCTTGCACCCTTCTAAGTGCTATATAGTTGTAATGGCTTGGCATTTCCCCCTGATAGTTCCCTTCCCTTGTTATTTTTATTTACATTGAAATGACTATCATTGAATTGTCCTGGTGTCAAATTCTATTCCAATGCCTGTTACTGTAATAAGAGGATCTGACTAATATTCGCCCCCCCCCCCCCCCCTTCCCTTCCCTTCTTTCCCTGCTCCTTCACTAATGATTATTATTTGGCAGATGACTGTGCAGAGCTTTACAGAGTGAATAAAATAAAACAGTCATGGAAGTGCCACTATAGGAAACCTTAGGGAAGGGGGGTGTGGGGGTTTGGTAAATTTTCTCCCACTGATGTATGTTGTCTTTGGTTAACTTGCACACTGGAACTCTGCTCGGTTGGTTGCTGCATCTTCTCCACTGCCTGCATTTGTCACACCTATGATTTGCCTCCATTATGAATAACATTATTCCATTGTCCTTATTTTTTGGTGGTATTGTCCTTTCAGCTTTAATCTTTTGCAATTGCTCCAGTATGTTTATTTCAAATGAGTAGACTTGTATTTCTGCTTTCTTGTGTAATGGTGTTCACTTAGTAGAAATTAGATTGATTAAAAAAAATAGCTTCTCAGAACTTGTCAGTCAAATTTGTTTTATCTTTGAACATAATTAAATAGACATTTTGAGATGTGTACACAGCATTATGGTTACATTTGTTGTTAACAGGATATAAAGGAGTGCAAAGACGAAGCACACTGTAGCCATTACTGCCATGAGCTGAGGGGTTCGTATTATTGCTCATGCAAACCGGGCTATGAATTACGACCTGATGGCAAAACCTGCAAGCTTGAAGGTATTTATAAACATACTTTGGATTATTAGTTTATTATTATCTCATGCAAAACCTGCACCAACTATTTATTTATGAGAGAGTAATATTAATCGAAAAATAGGAAATTAATTTCATAGTGATTAATTATTTGCATAAACATTTACATGACACGAGCAACAATTATTTAAGTGTACGCATAAGACCATCTTTAACATCAATTTATCTTGCATTGGCAGTTATTTTTCACTGTTCCCAAGACAACGTGTGAATACATGCTTTAACAATATGCATGGGGTTTGTTTAATTAGCCATTAAAGTTAAAGTAAGGAAGCTAGGGCTGAGTGTCAATAGATGACAAAATGTAGGGAACAAGAAAAGGTTACACACAGAAATCACAATAGGGTGATGCATCAAATGAATAAATCCACAAGGGCCGTGATCAGGGTTCGAACCTACGTCCGAAAGGATCCCAGACAGCACCTTAATCGATTGTGCCACGAACATGGTAAAAGAATTGCAACCGGGAGTTCTACTGACCTCACACTGATCCTGCAGTCTCTCCGAGACACAAACCAGGGTTTTACACAATTTCCCCATGCACCCGAACTCTGTAAACAAACTATTCTACCTCTTCGCCCTTACTTCATTACACACAGAATTGTTCATTTGATGCATCAGATGCATCACGCTATTGTGATTTCTGTGTGTAATGAAGTACACACAGGACTTCGGTTTGTGTGTGTGTGCAAGTATATGTGTACTATGAAGTGGTTATAATGTTGTAACGTTATATTTCTTTGATAAATATTAAAGCTGGTGAGGAATGGATGGTGATGGCATGGCCAGGTCTCCTAGTAAACCTGAGCCATAGTTATCAGATAGTAAACAAGATGAAGATACCAGAGTGGATCAACATTAACTCACTGGAGCACAATCCTCTTGAGAATAACTTCCTCTATACTGATAGTAAGTGGCTATACAGTACTGTAATGTTTGCCTTGTTTACATTACATACAAAAAATGAATTATGTAAGCATAGTGTTAATTTTTCTATATGCAGTCAAGATCAGTGATTCTTAGGTGCGAGCAGAGTAAGCCAGTGATTCAGGGCCCCAAACAACACTGGGCAGCCCCTTGTTTGCTTCATTACTGCCATGTTACTGACTGTACTCTACCACTTAAGTGTTTAATAGTAAACAACATTTAACTAACACATGTACAGTAGTGTAATTGGCAGATGTAAATAATTAAAAGGTTTACAATAATCTTGATTTTAGTATCATTATTCTGACAGCGCTGCAAGGTGTTGTGGGAACGGTAAGCCTTCCCAGTGGCCATGATGGCAGCACTGATCACAAGGTCCTCCTCACTAAGAGGAAGAAGCCTCAGGGTCTCTCATTTGACCCTACAACGCAAAATATTTATTTTTCTGAATCCTTTCATGCCCAGAGGCCACTTGTGCCACAAGATGCCAGAGTAGTGAAGAGAAGTGGAGAAATAAATTTTAAGAATGTATATTCTTTCATATTAGTAAGTGAATGGACAATATTTTATTTTGTAATGCAAATAAAACTGAAAAAATTTAAGTGATTAACTGAAACCTCACTTTTTTCACTTTATAATTTCATATAGGCTAGTTATGAAATATTATTTAAATTCAGTTTGAAATGATTTCTGCATTTTGTTTGAAAATACAGTATAGAAAAAACTAAGTTGAGTTATCAATTCATGATCTGGGCTCATCAACTGAACTAATCGCAGCCATTTAATATTCAGAGTTAAATTCACAGAATCTGTGCATTTCTTCCTGTATAGGTTTGTGGTGTAACAAATGGTCAGTGTAGTCTGATCTTCAAAGCATTTAATGTTGAGATTCCATCGACTCGTGTGGCTACCAATGAACGTCTTCTGTTCTTTTGTACTAATTATCTTGGCCATGAAGACCGATCAGAGATTTTAGTTTCCCTCTTGGATGGTCAGAATAAGAAAGTGCTCTGGAAAGACAAGGTATATCTGACAAATTTTTATTTCAGCTTTCACATGGAATATGTCTCTCTCATTTTGTGTAGCTTCCAGATAACAAATTTTTTCCTGCAAATATTTTACAGATGGTGCGGTGTGGATCAGTGGCAGTTGATGAAGCGAAAGAGAGAGTTTATTGGACGGACACTGCTCTTAACACTATCGAGTCAGTCTCATGGGAAGGTAGCAAACACCGTATTGTCCAGGAGAACAGGGCAAGTTCGTTGTTTAACTTTGATCTAACTAATTAAATTTTGGCACTTTAGTGTACTTTAATAAAACAATAATAATATCAATTTGAAGGCTATACTGTACCATAGGTTAAATTTCAGTTTAGTTATATTGAGAAAAAGTTACCAAGCTATTGAATATTTAAAAATTATACTAACAAATTCAAGGTTTCCATTATTTTATTTCATAAAATGGTGTAAATTTCTTGTATTTAGGTTCACTCGCCCATTAGTTTGTCATTGACTGGTGATTGGGTCATGTGGATTAATCTGGGAGGTCATGAAGCTGTCCGCTGTAGCAAGATGGATGCAAGTGTATGCAACTCCAGGACCTTAACTTCACCTGCCAAGGCCTTGGCTGTTGTCCCTCCAGTCATGAGTATTGGTAAGTTACTTCATGTTAATGTGAGCGTGTGTGTGTGTCAAAGGGTGCATTTATAATCATCTTAAGTTTTGAATGGCAAAAAGGGCTTCTTGATAAGAGTATTTGATTTTGTTTCATTGTGGTGGTTTATTGTATTTATATAGTAAATTCTTTTAATATGAATAGAACAAAAATATTTAATTTTACAAATGCTGTAATATTTTGCCAATTATTTGTTACCTGAAATAAAAGGTAGAAGCAAAAGTTAGTATCTCTCTCTTTTTTTATCAGCCAAATATATTACATCTTAGGAATCTATTCAAAGAATACTTGATATCAGTATCTACTGACAGGCATGTACATAGGCATGGACAGCACAATTTACTCCAACAAATAATAAGAACATTAAATTGTGGCTAAAAATTTATCTTTAAATTATTATGTGAAAATGGTTGTATTCCAGGACGAGATATTTGTGCCTTAACAACGTGTCCACAACTCTGTACTTCATACAACAATTCTGCAACATGCTTATGCCAAGTAGGGTTTAGTGAATCTTCAGCTACAGTAGGAAAATGTATAGCGGTAAGAATAAAATTGTATTCGTCAAAGCTCAGGTAGTGAAGGTGGCAACGGCATACAGTGGTAATACTGCAAACTTTCAATGTAAACAATGTAGAATCATCCCCACAATCAAAGAGGGCAAAATCTTAAAAATACCTCCTCATAATGCTCTCTGAGTCATTACAAGAATGGTGACAACACACACCATATACACACAACCAGATGAATACACGTATACTTGTATATGTATATTTATGGCAGTAATAACCAGTATCTTGATACTTGATTCCAGTATCTGCCCACAAACCTAACTCCAAACAAAACAATCCCTGCAGCCAAACAGGGCTGCTGCTACATTTTTTTTTAATTTTGCTTCTCGTATCTGTACTGTACTGTACAGTACTTGTAACTCAGATTTTCCCAGAATATACTGCTATACAAGAATTTAGAGAAAGCACAATTACCCAACCAGTGGCCTCCATCTCTAGTGACCACAGTATAGACAGGAAACCAGTTACACATCTCCCCCCCTTCCTGTCCTTCCAACTCACTTTTCCAGATTGTTTTTTTTTTTTTTTTAATTGAAGTGTTTGAGTTTTTTTTTTTAAATACAGGTAGTATATTTTTGGGGTTATACTTTGAAATTTAAATTAATTTGTACACGATACAGTCGATATAAAAAGACAGAAATTTAATAATGATGCTGTACACAGCTTTCTAGACACTACTTGGCTTAGTACCTTCTTCAGATAATTACTGACTTCTCTGGATGCTTCATGCTAAAGAATATAAATGTCTTTATTTTAGATTAAGCTTTAATGATAAATGTTAAAAATGGTATCTCCACTGCACTGCACACCTGGTTTTGGCAAAAGCTTCATAGTGCAATTGTCAAAGACACATTTTTGTTGTTTTATAAATGTTCAGGTAACGTTAATGTCAAAATGTTTCCAAACTCAACCATTTTCATTTCAAAACACAGAGTGATGAACACATTAAAAACATTAAAATATAGCCTAATTAAAAAAAAAACACAACTCTCAGAGCACCTTAGGGAACTCTGTACAGTACAGTGGATATTTACAGAATTTACTACCAACAATAATATAAACTGGTTTTAGTAAGTTGAACTATGCAGGCGATGAGTCACAATAACGTGGCTGAAGTATGTTGACCAGACCACACACTAGAAATTGAAGGGACGACGACGTTTCGGTCCGTCCTGGACCATTCTCAAGTCGATTGTGTCGAAACGATTGAAACGTCGTCGTCCCTTCAATTTCTAGTGTGTGGTCTGGTCAATAAGTTGAACTACTTAAGAGATTTGTGCTGTGTGGTATAGTAGAAATATGACTGCATAAAGTACAGTATAAACATCAACACGTCTATTTACAGGTGGGATCTTGTGACGGTATTGAATGTAAACATGGAGGAGAGTGTGAGCCTCACTCCAGCACACACTACATCTGCAGGTATGAAGATCTTGTCATTTTCTCTCTTTGTGCATATAAATTTTGCTCAATTTCCAATTTAGTTTAGGTAAAACATTTTAAATCTTATTTGCTTTTTAAGAAAATTGTTAAATTACAGTAGCAAAACTATTGCAAAAATCAATTGGAGCAAAGAGGCATATCGAGGCAACGATCGGGGAACTCCCAGCTGTGCAACTTACCCTTGTACCACAACATGGTAAAAGTTACACAACCTGGGATTCCACTGAATCCACAGGAAGTCTGGAAGCTTCTACTGAAACCAGTCCAAATTTTGCATATGACCCACAAGCACTCTGGTGTAGATAAAAGTAAAGTAAAGAAGTTAGAGTACAGTGCACTATATTTGTCAATTTGTGTTAGCATTATAAAGAAAACAGTTCCAGGATGAACAGAATTTGAAATGAACTTAAATAAAATTAACCTAACTCAATTTTATGTAGTGGCAAAAGTGATAATGTGTTTCTTATTGTCAGGTGTGGTGTGGGAGAGTCTGGTGCTCATTGTGAAGATGAAGGGGTGCACTCAACTAGTGCTAAAGACAGCTTTATCACTGTTACCATCAGTCTCTCATTACTAGCTGTAGCCTTGGCCACCTTCGGTTGCTGTTGGTACAGGAAGAGAGTGGTAACTTTTTGTAAAACTAAAGATGGAAGGTGATTAATTACACCAAAATATTTTATTACATGCAAGAGTTATTATTAAACAATGTTTTTGTTATGTTCTGAATTTATCAAGCATTTGATTCTTCTATAACAACACGTAACTCTCCTCCATACCGTCTGCAAATAATGCAGATAAATTCTTTGTTCCCAACCGATACTTTTGTATACTCCTTGTTATCACAGTAATTCCAATCCTATGGGAATGAATTTTAATGTATGATAAGTACAACATAAAATGTACTGGTGTTAGAGATATTGTATTATACTCATGTTTCAGCTGCAATCCAGCTTTACGGTTTTCAAACCCCACATTTGGTTTGACCAGCGATGGTGATGGTAGCTGGAGTTCGGAGTCCAGCTGTAAACTGTCTTATGATGGCAGCCATTCCCAATGTGTGGTTTTGAATCTAGAAGAAACCCAAAACTTTGAAAGCCAACTTCATGCACTGGAAGAAAATCAGGTTAGTATATGCAGGCGATGAGTCACAATAACGTGGCTAAAGTATGATGACCAGACCACACACTAGAATGTGAAGGGACGACGACGTTTCGGTCCGTCCTGGACCATTCTCAAGTCGATTGTTGGACCATACTCAAGTTCTCAATCGACTTGATAATGGTCCAGGACGGACCAAAACGTCGTCGTCCCTTCACATTCTAGTGTGTGGTCAGGTTAGTATATGTAATTATTAACCCTAGGCATGTGTGTTTCTCACAACCCTGGGTCACCACTGCATAGTTTTTAAAATATTAGAAAAAAAAATAATTTTATAAATTTCTTTGTAAATGAATTGAAAGTGGAAAAATTAAGAAATAAATTTCATGTACAGTACTTTGTTGGATAAACGTAATTTATTAATATTTTGTTTATAAATTGTTCAAAGGATGGATTACAGTACTTGCCAAGTAGATAGTCATTGTATATTTCAAGTCACTAATTATGCATAGCATTTTGGGCTATGGGCTAACATTAATGACCTACCAAATGCCACATAACATCTAAACCCAATGCTATTTGCTGATAAAAAACATTTATTTTTTCACATACTAACCCATACAAAAAGAGGGATTTATTCATTTCATCCTTGAGACTACTCTCTGTATCTTCAGCCTCTGCTCTTTTTAACTAAGAATGAGACTTCTGCATTTCATAACGGTCCTTTAGTTGCAGATGCTTGGTTGGTTTGACCAAGGGTGCATCACACCCTCTGTTCTGTTGCTGCATTATTTGTATGGTACCAATGCATCCCATGCTGTGGCTCTGTCAATCCTGTTACCTTCCAAAATTAACAAAGTGCTCTCGGATTAATTGTCAGGTGGTTAATTTCTACTAGCCTGATATGTATCTGTATGTATGACATTTACAAGTGTGCTGTCATTACCGAGTTCTTTTCAATTTTTTCTAGCCAACATTTGGCTGAAGAGTTGTGGCCGTCCACTTTCGTGTCAGTGGCTCATTATCTGTTGAATGTTTCCCTGTCCTTGCTGGGCCTGTGTGGCTCTTGGTAACTCTTTCAAGTCAGAGCTGCTACTGCTGTCCCGCCACCCACGGCTTTCCAACCTTTTTTGTTCCATGGGTCAGTACCTCCATCTTTGTATAATCATTAAAATGCATCTTTCAGTCCTAAGACAATTTCTTGTCCAAGGCACCATAGATGATTCAATTTGCACCAGGAAGCTACTGAAGCCCAGAAATGAAGTGCTGAATGTAATGAATTGCATTTTTTTATGGCCTGCTTCAATATTAGAGGATTTTTTCTGAGAATATTCATATTATTTAGGAAATGCCAAGGATAGGGACATGTCTATCTGCTGCAATTATAATGCAGTACAGTATTTCAGTAAATTATGGAATAAACAAAATTTAAATGAAATAGGTTTAATTTTGTCTTCTCCAATGAATACATATTGGTTCTGTATTAAAACGAGATCCGATATTTTTTACTACATTTTCTTTTGCAGGACCCATGTTGCAGCACAGCCCCTTAGTGGCAGAATAATTGACAATGACATGGCATCCTCTCAAGGCCCAGCTTATTTGTAAGGATTTACTGTACTAGTTTATAAAGCTGTTTAATATAATAATAATACAAATAATCTTTAAGCTTATACAATTGGAAACTGTTTTTATTAGATTAATGATTTAGTTTAAGGCCAAAATTAATGTAACTTGTTATAAATATACTGTGTATTGTATAATGTTTTTGATTTTGTATTATACATGTCTAAACTAATTTAAAATGTTTATTTTTTTTAGTAATCCTTTTGTCATCCCCTACTTTTTTCTCTTGCTCACGATAAATTCTCAGGGTGAGGTATGAAATAAGGTACATTTGTCCCTGTTTAAAGCATAACCAATTAGTCTTACAGCTTCCTGCAAGACCAGTTGTGCTAGTTATTCATTGACTAGTCTTATTAATGAAAATTAATTCACAAGGGAAAACCAGTGAATATTTTTAGAATTAAGAATGCTAGGATTTTGTTTGTGGATATACATTATGTAAATGATGTGATTAAAAAAAAACTTAGTGATCAGAACCAGGTGGGCTTAAGGATGATTGCTTCTCAGTTCATGAAGATCTGTAGCACTTAATATATTCCTCCAACCTATCGTCTTAAAATGAGACGTGTAGCTATAGTATAGCTACTGTGGATGGTACAGTATAACAAAATATGGATTGTTACAGTGCAAAAGTATCCACATTTTTTAACTAATAACTTTGTAAAAGGGCACCATTTCTTTATCATCGTTTCTTTTACAGTTACGTTATAGGTGTAATGAATGTTGGATTACATATATATATAGGAATTAATAATTTTTGCCAGACACCAAAAAAAACTCCAGTGATGCTCCCATTTGTTTACTTGAACTGATGGGTGCAGTTTATGATGAAAATGAGTCCTCTGTAAGTTTATTGACCTCTGTAATGCCTTTGGCACCATTGCTCATAATAATCTCAAACTGGAACACTGGAGCCAGGTCACTCCATTCATTACCTGCCATCTTTCCTCAGTGACAGGCTCCACTGTGTTTCTGTGAATGACATTACTTTCCCCACCCTATTAATTAACATAGGCATTCCTCAGGTGCATACAGTGGTGTACTTGTTCCACTCCTCTCTCATTCACTTAAATGACTTTCCAGATGCCACTCAACACCTGAAACCAGTTCTATTTGCAGATAATGCAACTTTCAATTTCTCCGATCCTAAACTACAGTACAGTATTTGTAAATACTGGTTGTTAGATGATTTGGCGGGGTCGTATTATGGGAACTTAGGATTTAGGACTTGCCCACAATGCTACACATGCTAGTGGCTGTACAATAATGTAAGAAATCTTGTATATATTAATAAACAAATAAAATTAAAAATAAAATGACAATGAATACTGAACTAAAATATAGTTCATTTTTGTCTATCTGCTAACAATCTCGCCCTTAGCATTCATAAAATGTTCTAAATTTTGCATGGTAACAAGTCCACCAAATTATCCTAAAAATTAATAAGACCCACATTATGAACAGAGCAGATAGGAATTTCCATGGTGTTCACACTGATAAGCTGAATTTCCAGTACCATATACGTAATAAGTATAGTGGCAAAGTTTCTAAAACGAGATTCTCTCTAAAATCAGATGTATACCTCGCTCTGCCCTAGTAACACTTTATTATTCACTCGTCTATCCTTATTTCACCTACAGTATTTGTGCTTGACGTTCAAATTACCTAACATTATCTTCAACCTCTAACTACTCAACAAAAATCAGCAATTAGATCAATAACTAACTCCACTTTCTAGACAGCACTTGACTCCTTACTAAAATCAATGAATGTTAAATATTTGGTCACTGCACATCCTCTCAAGTGTACTCTACATCACTGAAATTTATGTACTGCATGGTAATATTTTGGAGCCAACCTGTTTTGTATTTATACTGTGTATTGTACAAAAAGGTACAATGGGTTATGATGTTACAGGTTTTGGCACTTGGCTGGTACATTCTTTCATAGGGACTTGGGATGCTTCCCTCAATCACCTGCAATCAAAATATACATCAACAGTCTCTGGATTGGATTGAAAAATTAATATAGTAAGGTAGGATATAATTGTCATCTCCCCTGCATTGTTTATATATTGTCAGGTGACATGATCCACATCATCCTGTTTGCAGATGACACAGAGCTACGGGAAAGTAGGAATTTAAAAACAATATTGAGGCCTTATAAAATGATATCCATGACTACATTATACATATGTTTAGAAGACTGTCAAATTATACATATAATTATACACTCCATGCAAATAAAAGGACTCTGTCTATGGAACTCCCTCCCTATGAATTAAAAAAATAATTTGTTTTCTCTTTTCTTACGTTCCCATTCTTACTCCTATTCTTATCCCCTTACCCCCCTTTTACACTTATCCTATACATACTTTTTGCCTTGCTCTTGCCTTCTTTTAAGATTTCCTCCTCCTCACCTCTCTCTTACCTAACTTAATGCCCGTGCCTCCCTCGTCTCAACATCAAGATTCCACTCTTGCAAGTGAAAAAGGAACGATTCCTCAAGCTACAAGAGTGCTTTTAGTGCTACGATTACTCCCACCCCACCAACAAGTGTCACCACCCCGTCCAGAAGTGCAGCCTTTGCGCCCAGGACCATCATTACTTCATTTGCAAGTCAAAAAACCCATTGTTGCCTCTGCAGCGGCGATCACCTTGCAATTTCCCATCACTGTCCTCGCAGACAGGAAATCATTAGGCATGAGGCTGAAACCAATAAAGCCAAATCTTCTACTTAAGCTACTGGAGCAGCCACCAGCACCTCACCTCCCTACCAACCTATCAGAAGACTTCCCATTCCTACCAAACAGTGGCACCTCCCAACACACTCCACATATGTCAGTTGCTTAATTTAAAAATTGTACTTGTGGTCGATCTCGAACCCATTGTTGATGTGACTACAACCTCTTGAATTTTGTAACTTAGCTCATCAAGATTGTAACTTGCTTAGCTAAATGACTAACTTGCTTAGCTAAATGAACTGTGGGGTTCAGTCCCTGAGCCCATTAGTGTGCCTCTGTAACCCTTTCCACTACCGCCCACAAGATGGGTATGGGGTGCATAATAAATGAACTAAACTATCTCCACTACCACTCTGGAGACTACCACCAGGATGACCACGAGGTCGATCTCAACACAGACTCCAGAACCACCTAAGACCAGAGCAGCACAAACAGGTATTTATCTCTCCAGCTCCTAACATCACAATCTCAGCAGATGCACTAGCACACGTGCTGTCTACAAATACTATCTTGAGGTTATCTCGAGATGATTTCAGGGATTTTTAGTGTCCCCGCGGCCCGGTCCTCGACCAGGCCTCCACCCCCAGGAAGCAGCCCGTGACAGCTGACTAACACCCAGGTACCTATTTACTGCTAGGTAACAGGGGCATAGGGTGAAAGAAACTCTGCCCATTGTTTCTCGCCGGCGCCTGTGGGCCTGGGATCGAACCCAGGCCCACAGGATCACAAGTCCAGCGTGCTGTCCGCTCGGCCGACCGGCTCCGGCCATAACAGCATCACTAATTCTCCAGAAACAGATTCTACCACTAATCCATGACACCTGAACCTACTTCATGTCGAGACCAAAGACAAAACCACCAACTACAGATATTACAGACTTGGACGAGGAAATCTTAGTAGGAGCTCCACTGCAGCAGCACAAATACAACACCTACTCTGCACAAGACCTCTTCGTGGAGGCCACTTCACCGAACTCCAACAAGATCACGGCCATGTCAACTAGCAGCAAGTCTCAGTCAAAGAAAAGACGAAAGACCTAGAGGTCTACACTAACCCACCAGCCCCATAACTGGTAAAGCCAGCCCTCTGAGGCTGAAATCCATCATGAACCTCCTCCCAATCCATCCACAGATCTCTAGTATCATCTATTGGTACTGGTAATGGCTTGAAAGAGCCTCCACGTATGGACGGACCTACGTACATGCCTGTGCCTCCTTTAGAGTGGCTTAATCTCTATCAATCATCATGCTCGTCTCAATCTATTACGGGCTCACACCTATAGCCCGTGCTACATGGATATTTCGTTCTGAGTAGTTAAATCTAAAACCACAACCACCTCATGTCATCACAATCGACTTGATAATGATCCAGGACGGAGCGAAACGTCGTCGTCATCGTCTCATTTTCTGTTGTGTGGTTTGGTATTCAAATTAAAAACAAAATTCAAATGTTTTCATGTGAAGAGGGATTGGCGGGGCTTAACTTGTATTCACTGGAGGGGCGGGGAGTTGGGGGTGACATGGTGGAGGTTTGCAGGTGGGTGAATGGACATAACAAAGGGGATATTAATAGGGTCTTAAAAGTATCAACACAAGACAGAACACGAAACAATGGGTATAAATTGGATAAGTTTAGATTTAGGAAAGACTTGGGTAAATACTGGTTCGGTAACAGCGTTGTTGATTTGTGGAACCAATTACCGCGTAACGTGGTGGAGGTGGGGTCCCTCGATTGTTTCAAACGTGGGTTGGACATGTTTATGAGTGGGATTGGGTGGTTATAGATAGGAGCTGCCTCGTATGGGCCAATAGGCCTTCTGCAGTTACCTTGCTCTTATGTTTTTATGTTTATTCAGGTAAAGTACATACATACAAGAGGTTATACAAAAATTGATAGATTTATAGATAGGACTAGTACATACAATGCCTAAAGCCACTATTACGCAAAGCGTTTCGGGCAGGACAAATTCATTCATTCCTTAAGCCACGTTGTGACACATCGTCATCATACCCTATTCTGTATCAAGGATTACAGAGTAGTAAAAAAAAAAAAACTAGCATTGTGTTTATTTAATAGATAGGTCTATTTATAGGTATTTATGTAATATAGGTCCTGAAAATGTAGTTGGATTGCCAACATCACAATAAGAGCGCAGATGATATCACAATAATATCCGTATGGGCTGGATGATCTCTATTG
This sequence comes from Procambarus clarkii, assembly GCF_040958095.1. Taxonomy (NCBI): domain Eukaryota; kingdom Metazoa; phylum Arthropoda; class Malacostraca; order Decapoda; family Cambaridae; genus Procambarus; species Procambarus clarkii. The sequence goes on along the minus strand of NC_091218.1, from coordinate 20,698,450 downwards.
CTCCAGTGTTGCATCAGCCAACACTCGCAGGCACGGAGGGCGTTAGTGGAGGCGCGGGGTGGCATAGGGGGCCAAGCTTGAGAGAGAGAGGGGGGGGAGGGAGGGAGTGGTGAGGGCAGGGCAGGCCAGGCCAGGCATGAAGAGAGTTGCTGAGGAGCAGATACGTTCAGGCATTAGTGCAAGTCGTACGTATCGACAGGCGCGCACGTCTAACTAAACTAAACTCACTCACTCACTAAACTCAAAAAACTCATGCGCTTACCAGCTCATCCTCTTGTTTTGGTAGTACTTATAGGAAGGATGAGGACCATAGTACATATTCTGACGTACAACGCAATTTTGAAAGTAGAAATCGGCATTATTGAATTTGGACAAACAGGAAGACGATTTTCTACTTATGTTGCAAAGACAACCTAAACTAACCTAACCTTTCTAGGCCTAATATACACTATCTGAGGCCTAGTAGTCGGGGAGCCGGTGGTTGAGCGGACAGAACACTGGACGCGTGATCCTGTGCATAGAGAGCATAGCTCTCATCCTGTAACTACACTTAGATAATTACACACACACATACATACCCGCCCGCTCACCCACCCACACCCTCACGACACTGGAAGACAGAAGAGTAAGGGGGAGACATGATCACTACTTACAAAATTCTAAGGGATTGACAGGGTAGATAAAGATAAACTGTTTAACACGGGTGGTACGCGAACAAGGGGACACAGGTGGAAACTGAGTACTTAAATAACCCACAGGGACGTTAGAAAGAACTTTTTCAGTGTCAGAGTAATTAACAGATGGAATGCATTAGGCAGTGATGTGGTGGCGGCTGACTCCATACACAGCTTCAAATGTAGATATGATAGATATGCTGTGCTCGTGTGTCTTCCCACACTCATCCCTCTTCCCTTTCCCTTATCCTCTCCCCCTCTTGCCATCTCTTCTCCCTCCCCTCATCCTCTCCCCCCTCTTACCATCTCTTCCCTCTAAAAAAAATTAGATTACGAATCACTGTAGCTGCTGAACAACTCGATAGGAAATAACAAATACTTCAGACATCATGGAAATCGCATTTTTGAGAGGGGGGGGGGTCTCAATCGATGCCGATATTTCTTAAAGCACTTCACTTGGGCCGCCAATGACTTGGCCTGTGACTGCTTAGACCACTGACTACCTCCACGAGGCCTGGTCAGAGACCGGGCCGCCGGGACGTTGATCATCGGAATCACTGCGAGGTAACAGCGAGAAAGGTACACAATATGGTACATCTTGGAATGCCTATAGTAGCCTAAAGCGTCAGACCATCAACCTCGGCCATTCTTTTGTGTGTGTGTGTGTGTGTGTGGGTGACATAAATGACATTAGTGAATTTTATATGGCAATATAAAACTTTACATAAAAACTGAGCAAATGCTAACCTAGACGAATTTGTATTAGGTTAGTTTAGTTCATTTATTATGCACCCCATACCCATCTTATTAGGTACGTTGAAAATGTGCGTTAAAATTGAAGCATCGGGCCAGATTCACGAAGCAGTTACGCAAGTACTTACGAACGTGTACATCTTTCTTCAATCTTTGATGGCTTTGGTTACATTTATTAAACAGTTTACAACCATGAAAACTTGCCAATCAACTGTTGTTATTGTTGTAAACAGCCTCCTGGTGCTTCGGAGCTCATTAGCTGTTTAATAATTGTAAATAAACCCGCCAAAGATTGAGGTTCGTAAGTGTTTGCGTAACTTCTTCGTGAATCTAGCCCCTGTGGTTTTGTCATTCACAAGTTAGCTGTGGTCTCGCGTAGTCAATAAATTCCTGAGTGCAACATTCCACCCGGGTAAACAAGTCTCCTGCTGCCAGCCGCACGATTATGCCACTGTGTCTGTGCCACGCTGGAGTTTGTTGCGTGTCTCACGACACTATTTCCTGCCACATGCTCCCTGTAACAACCTAGTCTTCATTATAATTTAAATGGATAATTATACACATTTGCTAAGGAATTGGCTTTTAAGTACTTGTTAGTGCAGTTACACACATACTATTATATAATATTGTATTTGTTGCAATATTAGTAACAGGCAACGCACTCAACGGTAAGGCCGCCCTATATACGCCAACAGTTTTGGTGTTGGCCTTGTATAAAGTCTGTCAACTGTTGGATTACCTAAAAAGCTGAATGATTGTTGACCAGACCACACACTAGAAGGTGAAGGGACGACGACGTTTCGGTCCGTCCTGAACCATTCTCAAGTCGTCCTGGACCATTCTCACAATCGACTTGAGAATGGTCCAGGACGGACCGAAACGTCGTCGTCCCTTCACATTCTAGTGTGTGGTCTGGTCAACATAATTTAGCCACGTTATTGTGACTCATCGCCTGCAGCTGAATGATTCTTTTTCAGTTGTATTGAAACTCTCACAACTGAACATTTCTCAAAACAAAAACACAACAAAAAACTATGAAATACCCTGAACTTGATTGAAGGCTAAATCAAACTCCCAGTGTATTAAAATATGTAACCGTGGTGGACTACGGTTACATATAATCTGTATTAGTCTGTGGGCCAAAGTACATGTGTATCTCTTGCTGTACCTTTAAGCCACGTATAATATATATATATATATATATATATATATATATATATATATATATATATATATATATATATATATATATATATATATATATATATATATATATATATATTGACCACAAGCTCATGTTATTCACGTTAATTGACGATTTTGATTAATGTCCATAGGGTCTGCTTAATCATATATCCGCAATACAGTGTTTTGTGTCTGAGTGTACAGTGTACAGCAATGTATAGTGTACAGCAACACCGAAGAACCTGAGAATATTACGTTTTGTAATTATATGACTGAGATGTGGATAGATGAACTTATATCTACCTCTTTATCTGTACTCTGTAATCACTCATGAAGAATAGGGTTGCATCTAGTGTCCACCAAGTTTATTAATATAACAAACTTACAAACTAAACAAAATTAGACAATCAGTGAAATCGTTAAACTTAAAACAAATCAAGAAATCTAAAGTCATTTTAGAGGATAGCAGCCTATCTAATAGTATAATTTGATGTATTAATAGCAAACGTTTGTAGCACATGTAACATATTAAAGAATGCGGTACGTTTGTCTTCAAATTAGTCATTCTCTCTTCAACGTAACCCTAACCTGACCAAAACCTGTGGCAACCATAATTATGTCAGGTTTGTATTTCTTGAATATATTTCCATGTCTGATTCAAGTGGCGAGCCAGAGATGTGTTTGCTTATACTAAGGAAAATAATGTCAAAGCTACTAATGTTTCCATGCATGAATTAGCTACATCAAGATAATCTCCCACAGAATAATTAACAGTTAACACAAATTTTGACAATTATTTGTTTAAACCCCCAATTTTTAACTCAGTCACTGAGGTATATCCAAACAGAATCAACCAGACATTAAAATAATATTAAACAATTATAGGTAATTGTTCTTGTTAATTTTTGTGGTAGGATATTTTAATATATATAATACTAGTGGAATTATAGTTGCATCATTGTTCCTGCAGCCTGTTCTCTCGATTTATGAATGAAAAAACCTACAAGGATGATTCACGGTGCCCAATAAATTCACTCTCCATGGCATAATTAAACAATAGAATCACTATGTTACATTGTCCATTACCATTCGCAGGATGAATACAGCAGGTATGTGCTTTATAATAAATTATCAGATCCATGGGTGATATAAACGATGCGGTACGACTCATCAAATGCTATAACTTTCTCAACTAAACAAATATTGAAGTACAGTTCTTATCATAATACGTCTAACCTTTGTCACTACTGGTCACGGGATGGTCATGGTGTGCATGATGATTGTAATGATAATCAATGAAGTAAACTGCGGTACGATATGTTGGGCTGCGTCCTCCGTCAACCTCACGTGAAGTTGAGTCACCTGCGCGGCTCCAGCCAGAGAGCTTCCTTCCCTGCGCAAGTTGTCGACACAAAACGTTTTACAGTGATAACCACCCGCCAGGCACAAGACCAAGATGACATCATCTGTTATTATTGCTTTGAGATTCAGCTACTCTGATCAAAAAGTTGCAAGTAGCACGGGCTATGGTGAGCCCGTAGTGGACTTACCTGGCACAGGAACGGGGCTTTACTCCTATCATATTATATCATCCTTGTACAAAAAAGAACTTTTTTTTTTATTTTGACTGCAATTTAAATATTCATTATGATGAGATCAGTGCTATGTCTGTCACTTTTAATTTGTTAAAAAAAGAGTAATTCATTGTGTATTCAACGGGACATGCGTGTATATGTATGCAGGCAGGCGGCAGGGCCCAGCAACATACATATACACAACCTTCGTTACTAGCTGTCTATGATGCAACAATGTTACTCACATTTCATAGTAATAAATATTACCGTTAAATGTAATAACTAAATTCATTAATCATAAGGTTTGTCCGAGACGCTGCGCCCTGTTATATAGCTTTTTAACATAAAAATAATAATTATAATAATAATTCATTTTGTCGGGGAAGGGATGCCTTTGTATATACTTTAGACTTCGTATACTTTATACTTTATAAAGTATATATACTTTTATACTCTATATAAAAATTTTATACTCTATATAAAAAATACTATATATACTCTAGTATATATAGTATTTTTATAGTATACTTTATACTTTAGACTATCGAGGTTCTCCTGCCCCCCGCCCCCCTGCTCCCCCTGCCCACCCCCAGGTCATACTACTGACCCACCCCAGGATGATGATGTTTTAGAGTTAGCTACTCAGAACGAAATGTCCATGTAGCACGGTCTATGGTGAGCCCGTAATTGAATTAGATTATTTGCGATAACCTTGTTACTGTGATATTTGGGTCCAAGTTTTAAACGGAGGTGGGGTTTCCTTCCTTTTCTCCCGTTTTTTTTTCAGCTTGTGTTTTAGAGCACAGGTTTTAGTCTTGTTTTATTAATAACATTATCTTGGTGGCGGATATAGCTGCACAGTGGTCACGAGTGTGTCTCACGGGAGACATCTCCCGTCACGCAGGGTGCAGTCGCGCCTCCACAGATCTCCAGTATCAGCTCTTGATACTGGTAATGGCTCAAAAGGGCCACCACTTACGGGCTATTCATGCCCGTGCCACCTCTTGGGTGGCTTAATTTTTATCAATCAATCAATCGAACGTGCCCAACCATTTCTATCCCGACCGGGAATCGAACCCTGGACTCCTGATTGAGAGTTGAGAACGAAGCTAACCAGATGTAGTACTACGAGACCCAAAATAAATATGGAATTATTGTATCACTAATATGTTCTGTATAAATACATATATTATTATTAGTTTAAGTTATGCCCAAAATGATGTGCGTATAAGTGGCTTTATATAATATACAATTTACGTACTTACCAGCCAAAATTAATGAAGCATTTATGCAACTACTTACGAAACCTGTACATCTTTCCTTAATCATGGCGGTTTTATTTACATTTATTAAGCAGTTTATGAGCTCCGCAGCCCAACGTGGTTGTCTATAACAGTTACCCCTAGT